>NC_086344.1:3515295-3819251 GCF_032445375.1 Bacillus rossius redtenbacheri | reverse complement strand
CGAAAAAATCGTTGATGATTCCGCTGAAATCCAATTTGTGGGGGCCCTCCGTTTGTGGAGGCCCCGGGGCTTTCGCCCCGGTTGCCCTCCCCTAAATCCGGCCCTGAGTGTATCTGGAATTACTTTAAATATAAAATCTTGACCTGAAATGGGAGGTGGGCCCCTTGAAGGACACATACTTGCAGTTCGGGAGCATGATGTGTGGTGTTGCAGCTGAGGCAGCAGTTCATCCTGTGCAAGATGATGCGAGTGCCTGTGCTGACGTATCCGAGGACGATGGAGCTGGCGCTGGAGAAAGGTCCGGCGCCACTGAGGAGACTTTCCAAGTACTCGGGGTGAGCTGAATGCTTGATGCTCGGTCTGACGGCCAATTTTCACTTTGTACAATTTTTTTTTCTTCAGCATTACTTTCATTTAAGGGATTATTTGACGTGATAACGTCTTATAAATCGATGAACGCCGGCTGCGCGCACGCAAAATGTGTCACGTTCCGCCTGAGCCAAGCTTGCATGAACCGGCCAACCACCGTGCGAGAAAATCTTCTATAATATCAAACAAGTTAAGGCGGAATTTTTAACTAATTGTTCGTGATTATATTCAAACAAATTATTTAAATTAAATTCGTAAAAACTGTAAATAATATTTGCAAATTAAAAAGTATGCAGTTTTTCATCAATGTTTTCTTATGACGTTGTCACGTAAAATTATCGTCCGTAAACCGACTTTACAGACAACCTCCCCCCCCCCCCCCCCTTTTCTTCTTCTAAAATCTTAAAACGCTTCCTCCCTTACATTCGTTGTTCTTCCGCAAATATATTCAACAGATATTCACTTAGTGCTGGGGTCGGGAGACTTTCGAGTGGGTAGAGCCAAATATTAAGGAAACAGATTCTCCGATTTTTTAATGTATTTTCTCTGCATATACGTGGAATTTTAAGAGGAAGCATAAACGTGATAATATAAAAATATTTAATTAAAAATTCAACTTAAAGTCTTAAATTTTAGGCTTCTTAAGGAAAATAATATGGTAGTCATTAGTATAGATTTACTAATAACACCTCAATTATTTAATTAATAAATTATTAAAGTAATGAAACACCTGGGCGAGTGCTGGCGATAGTAGGGTGAGAGCGCACATGTTGAGGACATGTGTGTTGTGATTGCGGTGTTTCATTTTCTTCGGCATCTTTTTTTTTTTTTTTTTTGCTGCGGCGGTGCAGTGAGGTTGTGAAGTCGTGAATTTCTATGAAAAGAGCCGTGGTTGGCCGACCCCTTACTTGTGTAACACCACGAGAAGGGGTGTGGGTGGGGGGGGGGGGTAACAAGGCGTGCAAGGAGTAACAGGCGGTTTGCCTAAACATGAATTCGTTACGGCGATTTGCCTAAAGTTAATTCGCCTAAAGGCATTTTGCCTAACGGCGTTTTGCCTATCAGTGGTTTGCCTAACGGCGATTTGCCTAACCGCGATATGCCTTGCGGCGTTTTGCCTAACGCCGAATTCCCTAGTGGCGTTTTGCCTAAAAGAGGAAAAAGCGTTTTTTCTAACGGCGAATTGCCTAATGGCGATTAGCATAACGGCGTTTTCCCTAACGGCGTTTTTAAAAACGGCGTTTTGCCTATAATTAGGCAAAACGCCTTTAGGCAAAAAGACACAAGGCCCGTGCAAGTCCTCTTAATTACCATCACTTGTGCGACGTTATATCACCCTTTATGTCTCTCTAAGTGAATATCTGTTGAAAATGTATGTGGAAGAACAACAAATGCTAAAAAAAGAAAGTAATTACGAAAAATAAACTAAAAAAATGATCATGATGAGTCTTAAATTTCAGTCCCATGCACAAAGTTGTTTACTTATTTCTTTTTGGTAGTTTTTTTCTGTCAGGTTATCCTAATAGTTCTCTCTTAAATTTATTTTTCTTACAAAAATATCTCAGCAAATATCTAAAATTCGCCGTTTATATGACCACTAGGATAGACACCACGATCGTCTAAGTTTTTGGGGAAAATACAACTGCTCATTGGCTACTAACTCGTGACACCTGCTAACTTGGATGCTTGTGATTAGATACTTCTTTCGTTCTTGGATGAGGGGGGGGGGGGAGGAGGAGGAGGAGGATATATTCATTGGCTCCAATCACAGAAGCAGCTAAAGTTATACGAATTTGTATTCTAGCTATCACGAAATTAAGCTGCGAATTTTTCCGGTTTCTACTTATAAACAAAATCATATCGCCGTAAAATTACACCAAAGTGTTCATAAATACTTATAACCACTTGCGAAAATTTGACATCTCCGAATTCATCTGGGGTATAATTTGTGACTCAACAAAATTGGAAGAGAGCTTAAGGAAAATAAAAGAAATATCGAAAAAAAAAACCTTTATCACAATGACAAAAATGGAGTATTAAGGAATGATTCACCTTATTATACCACTGATATCATCATGATATGCCTGTATTTATTTTATTTTTGAAACAACTCAAACAGTTTATTTCTAACATAAACACCTAGGTCCATACAGGATTTATTGCAGTATTCTAAACATTTTTTAATGTAATGGTTTTATAACCGGGCACTCTTCTTTTAACAATAATTTGCTTATTTTATTTTTACTTATATGTATATCGAACATTTGATTACATCTTTTTTACTGCAATTTTAAAAAGAATAAAAAAAACCTTAGCTAAAATGGACGTAGTTATGCAAAAAGGAACCAACCCACAATTTTGTTATATTTTATTTGAAAATAAATTAAGATAGTACAAGGTTGATCGTACCGTCGTTGCTATTATTATATCAGTATTTATACTAGACCATTAAAATTATACCCACATTAGGTTATCAATACGAGAATTACAATTTATGATTAACTTTAACTTCAAAATTCTCAGAATAGGTTTCATGTGGGTTGGTTCCTTTTTGCATAACTACGTCCATATTGTTGTTCGTAGAGCATTAAATTTATGTTAAAAAAATGATATTAAATTTTTTTAAATGTATTTAATTTATAGATATTTAAAAACCAATATAAGCATTTTTTAATAGTTACAAAAATTTTCAGGACTTGCACATTAGAGGTAATATAATTGCCACGTTTAGATTAGGCCTATCTTAAATAAAAAGCAGTTTTTATTTACCGACACTGTCGTGTGCCTCAATTTCTTCCACAAAAATATAATTTTTTCATCAAAATTTATATTTATGTTTGCAAACCAAATATTTAAAAAAATAAAACTTTACAATATTGGAAACTTTCTTTATAAAAATGGGCGTGTATAAGACATATATTTTAATGTTTACAATTACGTGATCACAAAATTGATAGATTAAAAGATGTTATCAGCGGTGATGTTTTGCTAACAAAATAATTTAAATTCAGGAAAGTGTAAACTGTTTTTTTTTTACAAATTATATAACCAATTTTAGATACAAAACAACATTGAATTTGCTATAATCATTGTAGTCCTTTGTATAAACTATTTCGTAGTAATCGTATATGACTTTTTTTTGCGTGAGAAACAATAAATTCTTCCAGAATCCAAATTTAAATAAAAATATATTACTAAATTTAGACATGTTTTCAAACACAACAATTACAAATTATTTAAATAGGTGATAAAATATATCTTTTAAAGGAAATTCAGTCACTCAATTTTAGACGTGTTTTTTTTATTGTATTAACTATATATCTGATGCATTTGCGTAGCCAAATGTCCTGTTTCAGCAATGATAGCATCTAATGGATTTCTATACATTTTACATTTTTGTCAGTAACTGCTCAGTTAAGTTTGTAAAAAAATAAATAATAGTTTTATTCAAAGTAAAGTGATTTTGTGTTCCTAATTACAAATTATGTTCAAGTTATTTTGTGTTCTTTATTACAAATTATGTTCATGGTATGATAAAAGTGATAATCAAAAATACAGTAGCTGATAAAAAAAATACATTAACCACTATAAGATCATGCCGTGATTTATTGAAATATATGTATGGTACATATAAAATAGATTAATACCTTAAAGACTTTACTTATACCTAGTATCGATTATGCTTCATATCCAAAACAATAAAAAAGTTCTAATATAATTTATGAAAAATTCTTGTAAGTACTTTTATGATTATTTTTACTATTTAATAAACTAAAATCTTAAAGACATTAATTTTAACATCTTACTATAAAAAACTAAAAAAATCTGAAAATATTTAAGCTAATGATGAAGACAATATTACTTAGGACTTACGGGATAAGGTTAGTTCTGTAAGAAATATAGTGTTGTTTCAAGAACCAATTTCCTATGTAAGCAAAAACTTGTTAAATTTACGAGTTTCTAAACATTGATTATCTTAACACAATAATGTTAAAATTAAGGTAGTTATTACATATGATTTCAGCTTTTTACTGTTGACGTTAAAACATTATCATGTTATGTTTATTTTAAGTTTTAACAATAATTAAGTTCCCTATCAAATATTAACTAAATCACTTAGACATAAAAATAGAGGTATAATGATTTTTTTTTTAATTTCAGATCAATTGTAAATGCATTCCTGATAGTATATCAACTCGGTATATGCTGCGTGTATATAGTATTCGTCGCATCTAACGTGAAGCAGGTGCGTATCATATTGATTTCTCTCAAGTATACATTATAGGTTCTTAATAAAAAATCTTATTGAAATTTATCCTATTTTATAATATATAAATGAAATGTATATATTTTTAACAGATAATTAGTGGTAATAAAGTCACGTATTATTAAAAGTAACTTATTTGGAGATATGTATATCTTTCATATAATTTGAATTACTGAGTAAACAACATATTTGTAATAATCATAATTTAATTTCATAGAATTAAAACTTTACATTGTATCGTAGAACACTTAATAATCAATGTTAACAGGTTTTTGTTCAATGATTTGTTTTCATGAGCACCGACAACACTTTATCATTATTAGTTAATGTTAATTTAGCGTAACTAAGTATGTATAAGTTCACTAGTTGATGAACTTAAGTGACACCTTATCGACGCGTGGCGCTGCCGCTATTTATTCTTATACAGAATTTGTTTTGTTGAACTTTGAAAAAATATTCTTTTGAAACCTGTTGCCAAGAAACAATTTTTAATGCTACAAGAAAATATTGTAAATTCTAAAACACATTGCTATGCCTGTTATTTATATATTTAATAAGTTATTTTTTTTCGTACTTACGAAAATTAGCTTATAATTGTAAATAATTTACGTTTCATAGAAGCATATATTATTTAAAACCTGGAAACGTAGATTGAATATTCAACAATATGACATTTCGTAGTTTTATTAGTGTTATTAACTTTAATACTGGAAATCTCTCCAGGAAACGGTTTATAAATAACTTAAAAGGATGTAGGCACTGGGACAGCACAAAGCATAAATACCCGGGTAGGAACTCGAAATAAGTATTACAGCGAATTTTTTTTTTTGCAGCGATATTGTTGATCTCATGTATATGTGAAAATTTCCAAATATTTGTAATTTTGCATAATTATTTCAGTTCCATTTTCAAAAAAAAAAAATTACAGTCTATCAACTCTAAGCACTATCACAACAATCACACTCTTATTCATTGCTAGGTTATTCCTCTTGTGTGATGACCTATTTCATATGGTTGACATGCACTGTTAGCCTATTAATTGCGGTTATATACGGTTAAGCTACTACTACTCATATAATCACATCTAGGCACCACATATTCAGCCACTCTCTTACTTCAGCGCTAGGTAATATCTTTGGTATGATGATTTACTGCAGGTAGTGGATCTCCACTGGCACCCCATCTACATGCGGCTCTTCATGTTGACGCTGTTGCTTCTTAGTCTCATCAATTTGAAGCATTTTTCATCAACCACACTCTCTCTTCATCTCTAGGTTATACTCTAATATGAGGATCTCTTGTAGGTAGTGGACCAGCACTGACATCCCATTGACGTATGCTGCTTCATGTTGGCACTATTGCTTCTTAATCTAATAAATTTTAAGCACATCAAACATACTCTCTCTTCATCACTAGGTTATTTCTTCAGTATGAGAATATCTTGAAGGTGGTGCACCAGCACTTACACCCCACTACCTTGTGGCTGTTCATTTTGGCGCTGTTGCTTGTTAATCTCATCAATTTGAGGCATTTTTCATCAATCACACCTACCTCTTCATCTCTAGGCTATTTCTTTAGTATGAGGATCTCTTACAGGTAGTGAACATCCACTGGCACCCCACTGCCGAGTGGTTCTTCATGTTGACGCTGTTGCTTCTTAATCTCATCAATTTGAACCATTTTTTAATCAACCACACTCTGTCTTCATCTCTAGGTTATTTTTTAAGTATGAGGATCTCTTGCAGGTAGTAGACCAGCACTGACACCCCTCTACCTTGTGGCTCTTGATGTTTGCGCTGTTGCTTCTTAGTCTCATCAATTTGAAACATTTTTCATCAAGCACACTCTCTCTTCATCACTAGGTTATTTCTTCAGTATGAGAATCTCTTACAGGTAGTGGACATCCACTGGCACCCCATCTACATGCGGCTCTTCATGTTGACGCTGTTGCTTCTTAAGCTCATCAACTTGAAGCATTTTTCATCAACCAGGCTCTCTCTTCATCGCAGGTGGTGGACATTCACTGGCACCCCATCGACGTGCGGCTCTACATGGTGGCGCTGCTGCTGCCGCTCATCCTGCTCAACTACATACGCAACCTCAAGCTGCTGGCACCCTTCTCCACGCTCGCCAACATCATCACCTTCGTGGGGCTGGGCATCACCATGTACTACCTCGTGGACGGCCTTCCCTCGCCCATGGAGCGCCGCATGGTGGGGCCACCCATGGAGTTCCCGCTCTTCGTCGGCACCACGCTCTTCTCGCTGGAGGCCGTCGGCGTGGTACGACGCCTCGGTCACTCCACCACACGTCTATCCTTTTAGACAAGCCATCGCCACTAGGCCTGTTCTTCATCGTCATCTTCAACATCTGCGTCCTTGTAATCATCGTAGTCATCGCCATCTTCATCATAATTGTCATCATCATTATCAGGTCCATTTTCATCATCGTTTTAATCATAACAATCCTCATTGTCATCATTATCATCCTAATCATCGTCATCTTAATCACCAAGTATGATTCTTCTCATCATCATCGTCATTTTAATGATCCTCCTTTTCATCATCCACACCATCATAATCAAAATGAAAATCATCCTCATCATAGTCATTATAATCGTTCTCCTCCACCAAGCCTCACAATGCAAACCTCTTCAGCTTCTAGCCCGAATCTTCCAAAGGTCCATTCGGACATAGTAGAGCCATACTGAGTCGTGGTTTGTGTTGTCGTAACCAAATTATTTTTTATATAAAAGTATGGATTAGGAATAACATCACAGGAAAACTTAAGACATCAACCAACAAATCACATGGAGCTATATGATATATATTAAACATTGACTGGATAATTTAACTGATGACCACATTTCTTTTCTCAGGTAGCTTATGCATTTTTTGAACTTAATCGTAAATTTTATATTTATATATAGTTTAATCAATGCGATATTAAAATTTACGTAAATATGTATATGTTCTTTAGAAAAATTAGCATTTAATTTTTTCTATGATTTTTGAAGTAATTTATTTTCTTTATATTATGGTTGTTTCAATAAAATTCTGCACGTAGCATAAATAGATACACACGCTTACTTTTGTGAGTTTGTAAATTCATGAAAAACATATCGGGAAAGTGTAAATTATGTAAAAATAAATATCAATGGTAGGTACATATTATTACTGCTTCTTACGGCGGCTTTTACTAACGGTTGGCAGTCCACGTAGCCACATCTGGTCGTGATGTTGCAGAATGGAAGGCTTTTACAAAGCTAATTTATAATACTACAGTTAAACTACTGTAAATCTTTACAAAACATTTTATATGGTAATTTTTGCGTAAATTAAAGATGGTTTTGGAAATAATGCTAATTTTTTTAAACCACGGAAAAATGTAATCGAATATTTATTAAATGTACTTTATGTGGACTTAATTTGAACTTTATTTATTCTTATTAATTTGTAGAGTTAATACTTGAATGCTATCCAGGAATTATTTTAGAAATAACTTTAACTAACGTAGGTACTGGGACAACACAAACCCAGCAGTAATACGAAATTTTTTTTTGTAGTGGTATAATTGCTTTCAAGTAAATGTACAAATTTAGAAATATTAGCAATTTTACATGATGATTTCAACTCTATTAGCAAAAAAAAATTACCAGTGGCGAGATTAGAACCGTGCTCTACCACTGTGCTATTTAGCCAGTTGAGCGTTGAGAAGGAAAACATTTATTATCAGCATTATAATTCCAGATTTCTTAACGTATTTTAAAACTTGCAATTTCTTTCTCACTATGACTATTTTTACTTTACCAAATGTATTCCAGGGTAGTTTCACTGTCATAAAGTTATATTTGTCACACCCATACGTTTGGTATGTACCCTAATGTTAACGAAAGTGACTATGTACGGGTTTATAATGCTGCATCATCTGGGTCTGCCATCTTTTCCGTTCATCGACATCCGTTCCATTTCCCCACGAAATCATCCCCACCAATGTCGTTGCACCGAGAGCAGTGCATAAACATGAAACACTGCTGTTGCAGATCATCTCGCTGGAGAACAACATGCAGACGCCGGGAGACTTCGTGGGCTACACGGGGGTGCTGAACAAGGGCATGTCGCTGATCGTGTTCCTGTACGTGCTGGTGGGGTTCGTGGGCTACGTCAAGTACGGCGAGGACACCATGGGCAGCATCACGCTCAACCTGCCCACCGAGCACATGTGAGTCGTCAACCACGCAGCTCTGCTGTGATTGGCCGGGAGAGTGTGGGCCGAGGGAACCTATCACAACACACTTTTAAATGTCCTTGTATACCGGTTCCCCAAATGATTCACGCATTTGATAATTGTCATTTAATACTACTTATTTTTGGGACTTAAAAAAATCATATAATATTCAAGAATTTGACTTTATTTTTTTATTAAGCTTATTAATAAGCGCAGTTAATACTGTACAGATAGTCAGGAAATGGTTTACAATTAACCTTAACTAACTGGAAATAATCCTAAACCAACATTACTGCAACCATTTTTTTTGTAGAAAAGCAGTTGCTTTCATATGTACAGATTTACATATATTTATATCTGTTATTTTACATGATTATTTCAGGTCAATTAACAAAAAAAAGTTTTACAGAGTAGAGGGATGACTTTAAATCAACAGAGAATTAATAAACCCTTTTCTAAAACACACACTAGTGAAATGAGGTATCAGAACTACGGCACAAATATCGGGATTTTTACCCTATCTTCTTTGCTGGCGGGATAACAATTCCTCTAGAGAATTAAGAGCTTGCTGCACTTTGGAGCTTCGATTTGTTTAAAATGGATACTTCGTACTTTAAAATTTTGTGAATGGTAGGTTAAATTGAGTTAGCTACATTACAAATACTTAAAATTGTATGGTAGATAAAATTAACGTGCCACAAAATATGTGGAAAATAATTCTGTTACCTCTTATGATTTCAATGAAATAATTTTGTTACAGATGAAAAATTCAGAAATACGTTCAGTTAAACATAATTCAGACAACATGCTATCTTAAATATTTTATGTTTTATTTACATTGAAATTAATGTTCAGCTTCAAATTCTAAAGCGTGTACCAACCTTGCGAAGAATTCAAGCCTACAGCCAAAGTCTTTATGTGTCCTTAACGTAATCTAAAAAAATTAAATGGTTTCATAATAGCTAATTTATGATTCAAAAGACTAATGGAAATATCAATACAAATTGTCAAAATAATAATGCTAACGCCAAATCCAACCTCAGAGTTGATATTTTATAGTTGCAAAATACCAGTTGCGAAAATACGCAAATGTGTGCAAACGTATACAAAAATATTGAAAATTATGAGAAAGTATGTAAACATTTACAAAAGCATTGGAAAGTATACGGAATCATGAGCTATCTGTAACCAGCTGTAAAATCATGATTTGCTGCTACTATCTGTAACCGGCTGTAAAGATTTTTCAATTCAAAACTTTTTTTTAATCCCGCACCATCGAGCAATATTCGTTACTTTTGTTACATATGTTACGCACGTTACACACGTTAACTCCTTTTCCTATTCACTTCCGTTACTACCCCGTGATTCTGATATTACTAAACCGACTGTAAGAAATTTTTTTACTTTAAACAATGTTATAATTAATTGATGGTGGAATTGAACTTGTTAGGTTGATTTTTTTTTTTAAATGTTGTGTCGGACTGTGTTGTTTCTTCGGAAGACTGGCGCAGAGCGTGAAGATCATGTTCGCCGTGGCCATCTTCATCACGTACGCGCTCCAGTGCTACGTGCCCGTGGACGTGGTGTGGAACTCGTACCTGCGCCGCCGCATGGAGCGCAGCTCCGAGAGCCTGCAGATGTTCGTCGAGTACCTCATGCGCACGGCCATGGTCATCAGCACGTGTGAGTTGAACCGCATCCGCACGGCTCAAGATGCATGGTCCTGGATCAACCTTGAACTTGACAACAGATTTATAACCCATTAATCACCACTCCCTCCATTATAAATTAGTGCCCATTAAGATCCCATCAATCTCAATTAGTTTCAATTAAGATCTCATCAATCTCAATTAGTGCCAGATAAGATCCCATCAAACTCAATTAGTTTCAATTAAGATCCCATCAATCTCAATTAGTGCAATTAAGATCCCATCAAACTCAATTAGTGTCAGTCAAGATCCCATCAATCTGAATTAGTGTCAATTAAGATCCCATCAATCTCTATTATAGTCGCATACCGACACAATCAATTATATTAATCTCCCCTTTCCATCGCCATGAATAAGTGCCAATGATAGTCCCATCAATCTCAATTATGGTCGAATACTGACACCATCCATCCCAGTGAGTGTCGATTAGTGGTGGTGAGCACACACACACACACACACACACACACACACACACACATACATATACATATATACACAAATAAGTAAAGGGTATTTTTGGAAATTCTTTGTTTTATCCTCAAAAGCTCACTGCTTTCCACTCAGGGTTGTTGGTGTACCGTCTATTCTAAAAGGTTTTGGTGGAAGTGACTGTACAAATTTTAAAAAATTTAAATTTTAGACCATGTTTTTTCTTGTGATCTCCATGGAAATGGCTGTTGCATCGTTGATGCAATCTTCTTCTTCTGCAGCAACTGACATTGCATTGTTTAGGCTTTTTATTGAATTTTTGAGCTCATTAATTGTGCTAGGAATGCTGTTACAGTGCATCAAACTGAAGATTGGCTCGCCAATAATCCTGCTGTGGAATCTGAATTCCCCGAAATTATGCAGTGGCACAATATTGTATTAAAAGTCTGCAGAATAAAATAACAGAATAACAAAAGTAATTAAAACACATTCTGTAACATAACACATTTTTGCCACCCACTTCCAAGATCATAATAGGCTATACCTACTCTTACCTGGACAATAATGGTTATTTCAGCTAGGTTATTTTGTTTAGATAAATGCTAACTCGCAGCCCTGTAGAAAATTGTATAATCCAGTATTTCTTCCTGTTATATTATTTATAAGAATTCTTTGGTTTCATAAGTTGATTTGATTTTCAAAACTCTATTTTTTGTTTGAAGTAAAGAAGTGGCATGCCCATGAGAAAAGCCATGTACATATAATGAGCAGTGTGAGAGTGTTCTGCCTGTAGACTTACATAACAAATCAGGGGCACATCAGGAAGTTGTTTATAAAATGCTTTTTCTATTAAAAAAATTATTTAATGGTTTTATGAACTTAAAAGCAAATTTTTATGTCAGTCTTAGCATGTAGGCATAGAAAACCTAAAAAAATATAGTATTCATATTTGAATTAATCATTGTTATGTAGCCTTAATCTTAAAATTAATTAGCTTCTAAGTATATCATTTTAAAATAAAAGTAATCCCTTTTGGCACAGCATTAATATAATTTAATGGCTCAGCAAACTAAACATTCTAACTTAAAACTCTTTTAAACATCAAAATACATGATCAAGAATACATTTTACGTCAAATTCAATCACTCACATGAAATTATCAAATAATTTTCTCCCGATTATAACATGCTAGATTGTGTTCATTAATACTGAACAAAAACGATTATTTTACATGAATTACAAATTACACATATAGGGATTGTAACAAATAAAAACCAAATTAATATTAAGGGCGGGGGGGTCCCCTTAGTAACTAGAAGCTAAGAGTTAGAAATTAGGAAATGAAAAGGAGCCAGAAATCAAAAGTTAGGAACCAGAAGTTAGGAAATGTGACGCAAGGAACCAGGATACAATAGTTAGGAACCAGAACCAGGGAACTAGAAGCCCATATATAGAAACTAGGAACCGGGTATTATGAACCAGGATGAAGGAACCAGAAGCTAAAAGTAAGAAACCAGGAGCCAGGATTTAGCAGATGAGAAGAACAGGAACATAATACAATAAGTAGAATCCCGCTAATGCCACCCCTCACAGTTTCCGGAAAAACGGACTTATAAACGGAATGGTCGCAATAGAGAATTCGGGGTGTCACCGCATCGTTCGATACATCGTGTGAATGCCGCTCGGGCAGTGTCTAGCCGAGCTCGGCGCGTCCAATATCGCACGAAAAGCGGTCTCAGCTGTTATGTTATCTTACCCGCCCGCACGAAAAGCCGCTGTGGTAGCTTCTGCGAGAGCGTAAGAAACTCGTCCGGCCAGGCTGGCGGAGCGGCGGCTTGACGTCATACGTGACGTGACGCTTACCTCTCCATCCCCTGCTAATTCTTCAAGGTTAATCCCTCCCAGAGCCACAAACCATGTAAAAACACCCCACCCCCTTTTCCGACTAACATTTTAACACATTCCCTCCCTTATTTCAACCTTCTGCGTGAGAAACTGTCAGCATTCTCCTCCCCTCCCACAGCGTGTGCGACAATATTCCAACTTGTTTTTTTTTTTCTTTTTTTTATGCTGTGAAGGGACGTGGAAAAAATAATTGCTTGAGCTGTCAAAATAAACATCGCTGACGGCAAGAGTGGGAGCGCATCCCGATCTGTCGCTGTGATTATATACTCTAAAAACATGTCACAGCTTTTCAGGATAGCATTGTTCGTATATCTTTCGTTTATAGCCGAATGTTTTCTACCTGATCCACACAAGTTCCTTCGCCACATTTTGAACGAAAATAACCACCAGCCCGTTAGCATAGCCGAACTCGCGTGACGTGGATTCACTTAGCGCGAGTATTTATCGGAACCCATTGTTCGGGGTATGCGAGTCCGAGGTGTATACCATAATTCCACGCATTTTTTTGTTTATCTGCGCATGTGTGAAGTCAGAGATGTTATAGAAAAATAGCATAGAACCAAACATCTGGCGACGTCGTTAACACAGTGAACACAGCTTTGTGTGGCCAGTGACACCTGAGATGCAACTGGCAAGATCACACTAACCAGTCGCAAGACAAAGGCACGGGACCGGGATGGCAAAAGACGCGCGCTTAGATGCTATCAGGTAGCGTGGACAGTCTAGAGGGGTAGTATCTATTTTTATTCGTCTTTTGTATTCCTGCCTGCTTACAGTACAGCGCTCGCCAAGATAAACGTGAACACATAGCGCCCTAAAAGTGTAACAGACTTGTTTTTCAGCCGATTTTACTCAAATTTTCGACTTTCTCTGCTCAAATTTTTCACCTTTTCTCAAAAACGGTCGTATAAACAGAATGGACATATCAGAGGGGGGTCGCATCGGCGGGATTCTACTGTACAAAGAACCAGGGGCGAGGGATCCAGAACCAGGCATTAGGAACCTGGATATAGGGATCAGGATACAATAGCTATAAACCCGGAGCTAGGGACTAGAAGACAAAAGTAAGTAACCAGGAGCCAGGATTTAGCAGATGAGAAGAACAGGAACCATAATACAATACAAAGAACCAGGGGCGAGGGATCCAGAACCAGGCATTAGGAACATGGATCTAGGAATTAGGATATAATAGTTAGGAACCAGAACAAAGAACTAGGAACCAGAAGCCAAGAGTTATAAACCAGGAGCTAGGGACTAGAAGACAATTGTAAGGAACCAGTAGCCAGGATTTAGCAGATGAGAAGAACAGGAATCATAATACAATACAAAGAACCAGGGGCAAGGGATCCAGAGGCAGGCATTAGTAAACTGGATCTAGAAATCAGGATATAATAGTTAGGAACCAGAACAATGAACTAGGAACCAGAAGCCAAGAGTTATAAACCCAGAGCTAGGGACTAGAATACAAAAGTAAGGAACCAGGAGCCAGGATTTAGCAGATGAGAAGAACAGGAATCATAATACACTACAAAGAACCGGGGGCAAGGGATCCAGAGCCAGGCATTAGGAACCTTGGATCTAGAATTAGAACAATGAGCTAGGAACCAGGAGGTAGGGACTAGAAGACAAGGAGTTAGGAACCAGGAGTCAGAATGTGAGGGAATGAGTCCGCTCGTGGTGGTGTGCAGTTCTGCTGGCCGTGGCCATCCCGAGGCTCGAGCTGTTCATCTCGCTGTTCGGCGCGCTTTGCCTGGCCGCGCTCGGCATAGTCTTCCCCGCCACCATCGAGCTGTGCCTGCTGTGGCCGGACAGGTTCGGCCGCTGCCGCTGGATCCTCGCCAAGGACCTGGTCATCATCCTGTGCGGCGTCTCCGGCCTGCTCGTCGGCTCCTACACCAGCATCCTCGAGATCGTGCTCTCCATGCTCTGACGTCGCCCCGGTCGCCGCCGCGACAGAACTGCACAACCACTTCGCCTTCACCACCACCCTCTTTTCACGTGATCCCATCCACGATGTGGCGTATTACTTATCAGATATGGTGAAGCCAACATATAGTGGTAAGACACATACGTTGCACCATCAGGTTGTCTTCGATTCACGAAAGTAGCGATAGAACTACAGAAATACTTCATCTTAACAACCACCCCTTTTTATATGATCCAATCCACGATATGGGCAGCATGGTGGCATATTACTTATCAGAGATGGTGAAGCCAAGATATAGTGGTAAGACACATACGTTGCACCCTCAGGTTGTCTTCGATTCACGAAAGTAGCGATGGAACTACAGAACTACTTCATCTTCACAACAGCCCCTTTTTATATGATCCCATCCACGATATGGGCAGCATGGAGGCATATTTCTTATCAGAGATGATGAAGCCAACATATAGTGGTAAGATACATATCTTGTACCATCAGGTTGTCTGCGATTCACGAAAGCAGCGAGAAAGTAGTTAACGATACTGGAGGAATGATCATGAAAGTCACGAAAAAAAAAGGTTCTCTAAATAAATGATAATATTGCTGAAAGTCACTTAACTTCAATTGTCAGTAACTTTTTTGACACCTCACTTCAGTTCATTATCATACATTAAATATAAATAGTTTTAGTTATCTCATTTGACCACGTGAAAATTATTATTACAGATATTTTAGCTTTCTTACTAAAATTTTGGTATGTTCCTCAAGTATATCTGTTTATTTTTTCATTTGCACATGTTGAATTTTGTGTATACTATATCTATATGAAAATTCACCATTTGCTATAAAATTGTAAAAAAAAAATTAGTCAAGGTCTTAAAAAAACCAGTAAATTGTTTCGCCAGTTATTTTTGGGCATCCTAAATATCAAAGAGACGCCTTTTTTTGTCCATATAAAGCATTGAATATTTTTTGGGACACCATATTGTAAAGAGAAAATGTCCAATCGTCGCTTAGCAATGGTCGGGTTTAGTTGGCCGAAGTTTCACTAGCACGGCTCTACCTGATCTTTTCGAAAATCATTGACCTCTGTGTGGATGTGGGACAATAATCTATTCATATTATTCCTCAATGCGGTGTGTGTATTTGGCTTCCTTAGACATTGTACAATCTGACAACATAATGCTGTGCCTTTTGGATGTGGACCAGTGTAGACACTAGCATTAAATCTCGTCATGGAACTTGTCATATAATGTTGTGTCTTCTGTTTCTCGACCTCTTTCATCACTAGCATCTTAGAGATTGTCGGCTGTAGGCTCTGATATAATCTCAGCCACTACCATGGAAGACTAAATTGTTTTCCATTCAGAACTACCCATCTTTATCAGTCAGAATCCATACATTTGGGTAAGGATACACAAACACATAATGCTTTTCGAACTAATGAAGTGCTTACCTTGAAACGATTTCGACTCACTTCATTCTTCGGGATGCTGTACCTGGCTGCTTTCGGTGTCGTCTTCCCTATTAAATATGCTATGCAAGATCCTATGTGCTCATAGACTGCTATACAATATTCATGGAAGTCATAAACGTCATACTATGATGTCACCTTTGTCATTACTGTAGAATACTGAATGCTTTCCCTTGCAGTACTACCCCTTGTAAGAATACCTAACATAAATCAGCTCATATTCTTTGAACCAGATGGTATTCGTGACATTCTTTGTCGTGCTCTACATAATGGTTTTGGGAATTGATTGCCTTATCAACTACATGCTGTGCCTGTTGTAAATCGACTGGTGTAGATGCTATCCTGATTCCTCGTCTAGGACAAAAATATCATCCTGTGTCATGTTCTCGCTATTCATTGGCTCATAGACAATACCCGAATTATGTACTCTGTTCTCTGACTTAGTTTGGGTGTTTACTATCACCATAGAGCAAAAACCTTTAAGTGTTGTGTGTGACGAGTGTCTGACACAAATAATATCCAATAAAACACATTTTTCATCACCCTGCATGGTGTTTCAAGCTATATGCACCTAAAAAGGCATATTCCTAATCGTCCACTCCAAGCTGTGATGTTGCTTTAATAATTGCTCACCACTATGTTAAGACTGATTAAATTTCATAATACAATCATCTCTCACCTGTTCATACAGTTTTGTGTGATTATGTATATCTTATACACCCTTTCATTTAATTGAATTCTGTCTGTAGTTTCATTAAGTTGTTCTGCACACTTACATATGCTTCCCTCAGTATAAGATTGTCCTTATACGATAATGTTAAGTCTGTCATAGATGGAACTGAGTGATTACTGCAGTGATAGTGAAGGATAACTTTGTTTCATTTGCACATGTATTTATTGATGTGCTGGACATATGCATGCTATCATGTGCTTGGAATCGGCAGCTGTCCGCCTGATTGTACAGTGATCGTCCTGCAGTGTGTGGACCGACATTGAGTGACCAAGTGATTCTCGCGAAGGATTATATTATCATCCAATTTTAAGTCCACTGGCTACACATCAGCTCATACATTAGCATTAACTACAACACCCATTACAAGCTGCCCATCATTTCAGAAACATCCAATTTTATTCGCCACCCTACACATGTAGACAAATGTAAGTTACAGCCATTTTTATAACTATTTTAAAATATCCTTTCTCAACGAACCAGCATGTTGATATATATATATATATATATATCTTTATATATTTAAATACTAAAATGACATTTTTCGGGGTAGGCTTATCATCCAAAGGTTGGCAAATAAACTTATTGTTTGCAGTTTGTGATTTTACTTCTTGTCAATTTTAACCGTATTATTAGCGTTTCGTGACAACACAACGAAGCTGTTTCCATCTCTTCAGAGAGGCTGCATTAGCAAGTGGTACCATCATTCTGATGAAAGCAAATGTGATCGCCAAATTTAAAAGAAAATACATTTACGTGAAACTTAATACAAAGAGACAAAACATTAATCTCATTAAAGTTTTGTTATTCTAAATCACATTATATACAATCTTGAGTGTTACTACTTTTTAAATTAGGGATTTTATGGCGTCATAGAGAAAGAGAGAGAGAAAGAAAAAGGTTTGTTTTATTGCAATTTATGATAATAATAGTAAAAATAATATGTACACACTTATTTATAAAACATTTGTTAATATGAGAGAGAATATATTGCGCAGTGTAAAGTAGATGCAGTTGTAAATTTAAAACGGTATATTGTGGTCTCATTTCCCTTTGAATAGTATCCACGTAAGACTTTAAATATCCCGATAATTTTTGTTATTACATAGGGAAGACTCATAAAAGTGCCAAAAAAATTACTGTGTGCCTCATATAACCTTACTCTCACATCACTCTGTATATATTATATGAAGTGTTTATTTATATTTAAAATATTCATAGAGAGAGACGGTCACATGTGTATAATATATTACTGTGTTAATTGTATTTAGTATTTATTAGTTAGAATTGTTTAATTATTGCTAAACATTGGTTTGTCTTTTAAATTTCCGCAGTGAGATTTGTTTTGTACCTACTAAAAAGACAATTATTTACTTACTAGTTATAAATAAAGATAAAATGACAGTATTTGCAGAATAATGACATACCAGTGATTTATTCTGCTGTATATTTTGTTATGTAGAAACTGTACAAAGTAACTAAATAATTCAATATGAATTGTATTTGTACAATCAGAAAAAAATAAAATAAAATTTTGTAAACATAGTTGAACTTGTTTTGATACTGGGTAATATAATTACATGTACAAAAACACAATCAAACATACTAAAACTACAAAATTAATACTAAATTTTTGTGAAACTATTTAGAGTTTTAAAAATGTGTATTACATTTCCATTATAACCAAATGTGAAGTTTAGAACGACCTAAGACAGCCTTAAACTCTAGAATAGTGAATGCAATGTATAAGACAACAACCAATTTAACAGCCGATTCCTATTTAAGAGTACATAATTATTTATACAAAATTACACAGAATTAGTTGTTTTACCGGGAGTAATTATTATGTTGTATAAATTTAAGGAAACTCAACCGTTGGGAATAAATATTTTGCCGCGCAAAAATAGTTTGCTTTATACTTTTTAATGATGAAATAATTTTGCTTTAATGTAATAGAACTGTTATCGTAAAGTTCCTTAAAGCATTGGACATCTTTTCTCTTAAATTCCTAAGGATTTTAAACAAAACTAACCCCTAGAATGATATTTTTTGAGTCACCTCAATTTTTAAGTAGCTAAAATGAACAATTACGAGAAAAAAGTTGTCAGGGAGAGCATTAAGCAGAAAATTAAGTTTGGAATGTTGTTTTATGATGAAACGACTATTCTCTAAGACATACGGAAGTTCTCTGATGGTTGAAGGATGATTCACACAGCGATGATTTGGTTTTATGTTCGCTTTCGGCAGGCTTCTTAAGGAAGCCACCTGGCGGGTAGGCTCTAAAAGTCCGTGGCGTTAAGGGCGACTTCATCATTGCGCCTCTGCGCGTCAAGCACCTAATTGACGTGCGGTATCTTCGTCGGCAGCGCGACTCTACGAAACTTAAAGCGGTGGCCCTACATTTTATGGTGGAATATTAAAGTTAAGGGGTACCTTTCACTTCCCTATACCATTTACAACACAGTGTGCCGAATTATTCATACCTTAAGAGGTTCATAGAAAACACTTGTTTTATCCTTTTTTTACTCTCCTAAATGGACACGTTATAGAAGAAACCATGAGACGAATATCGTATGGATAAGTGCAGAAGCTCCTGAATGATTTTTCCTAGTCACACACCTATGATCATTCTTGAGTTGTTTGTAAATAGCGCGTTAACAGCCCAGCGATGTAAGTGTGTTAGTGAGGCGGGATGATAAGCGCGATGCTCGCTGGTGCTTCTAGCGCGGTGTCTCCTCTGGACTGGCGCGCAGTCTTCTCGTCGTCACAGGATAACTGTGAAATTTGAGCGGTGACCGTAACATCATATGACCGATAAAAAAGAAGATAAAGGTGTAATGCAAGTCCCTTAAGTGCTTTCAAGAATCTGCACCGGTTTTTTTATGGTAAAAAATAACTCTGAAACCACGCCTTTTATCCATTTTACCTCCTCTTAAAAATACTCATTAAAAACTTAATTCGTAATCAAAGCTAATCTTCGGCCTTCAGCGAATTCTTAAATGCTTTTTCGTAAACAGACCGCAATCGGGTATCATTTGTAGTTTTCATATTGCGTTGTTTTTCTGGAAGCTCTGCACACTTTGTGTGTGCCCGGGAAGGTGGGGCCCTTAATTCGCATGGAAAAACTACAAAAGAAGTGGCTTCTTTTTGGGAGGGCATGCCTTGCGAAATTCACTTCGGGATGCGCTCGGTGTAGTATAACTTTAGGGTGTTCACTGATTTAAATAACAAACACTCTCACCAGCCTATTCCGAGAAAAGAGCCTTTAAAAATTCAAGCACAGTTTTAATGCTAGTTAAGTTTCGCTCTGACCAATGGCACAGAGGCCTGGGATGTGAAGTACTTAGATACCTACCGCCCTGACGCCTTGGGTTTGATTCTCGCTGAGTCAATTTTTTTCAAAAATTAAAAATAATATAAATCTATTATTCAGTAAAATTATTAATTTTAATAAAAATTTATTTCATTTAATAAATATATTTATTATTTAATAACTATATATTTCTTCCGAGACGACGATAAATTGCCTAGCTGTAAAATTAAATTTATTCTTCCAAAATGTACTCCTCTAACTCAACCTTGTGACGTTTATTTTTATTGACAGGTAAAAAATTGTAGTAAAAGCGTTTACGGAATTCTTCTTAATTAATCGAACTTAATCGAAAAATAAATTCCCATAAAGACTGTATCAAAACACAATAAAAATTTCATCAATTGTCATCACCATTTTTTTTAGTAAAATGATAAAAAAACTTATGCTTGGTAAACTTCCTAAACATTCAGACGCTAGAGAAATCTTTTTAAATTCAAATGAATTATGTTTTCCAGCAAATCAACTTCAACAACGTTGCTCATAAAAACAATTATATTTTATAAATTGCGCAATATGCAAAAAAAATCCCAAAGTTTTTATATAAATAATCTTCAATGTTCTTGTTTGTAAAAAAATATATTGATACACTTTTTATTTTTTGATATTATAAGCACTATTATAACTGTTATTATACCCTTTATTATTTTATATTTGAAAAATTGAATTATTGCCGTATATCCTACCTACTCTCTGAAGGAATTCTTTAATTTGATTGATAATAGAGACATTGAACTGTTAATTTTGAATGGACTTGTGATAACAGCTGCTTCATGTTTTCCATAAAGTATGAAGTATCACTATAGAGTTAAATTGTGTAATATGTTCCGTACTTTTTTTTAACTTGCATCATGTAAATGTTAATGTCTGCACATACATATTTTTATGTAAAGGGAACTACATGTATAACGTGACCTGTTCTATATCCCGGAGCCTTGACTCCATGTGGGATCAACGGAACAAAAATACAAAATAAAATAAAAATAATTTAAGTAACAAGCTATTATAGGCCTATAACTGTGCTTCAATTTTCAATTTTTTTTTCTCATAATTGGCTGGCCAGTTCACTTTATTATTTTAAATGGTGAACACCCTAAAGGTCTACTACTATTTCACCGAGTCTCATCCCAAGGTGAATTTCGAAGTCCAAAAGAGTGAGTTTACCGAGTCTAGTAATCGCTACGGGAATGTTAAACATGTCCACACCAAGCGATTAGTTGACCGATGTCACAATTAGCCAAAACGAGAAGTGCTGTGTCGCAGCCGTGGCTGATGAAGCAGAGTAGTGTGTCCACATTCTGGAAAGTCAGGGAAGTATAAATTGGTCAGGGAATCTACTTCAAACCCTGAAAAATGTCATTGGAATTTCAAGTGTAAATGTCATGTTACGGTATGCTGTCACACAGGCTTTTTTTTGTATGGTGTTCTAGTGTAAGATGGTTTATGCTAGGTTTAGTTTGAAATAGGTCAACTATAAGTAGGGTGGAGGCTATATTGTTTTTATTTCGTTTAGAAACTTACAAAATAGGTAAATTATTATTTTTTTAATGAGGAATAATTTGTAATTTTGGCAGGGGAAATTTATGGGAAAGTCAGAGAACATTCTCTACATATTACTATGGACACCCTGAGTAAGAACTGACTATCGAGCAGCTAAGGTACTTACTGTATGCATTTGCGAGACATCAAGCCCATTTATACAGTTTCTTTACTTATTCCCAATTTGTGTGTTCGGAATGAATGCCTCCAAAACACCTTTTTCGCTGTGCCAATACTTTTTTTTTTGACGTGACAACGTCTAATAAATCGATACGCTGGCTGCACGCATGAAAAAGTGTCCCGTAACGCACATTGTCCCGTTACGCTGTGTTATGTTACGCTCATTGTACGCTTGTGCCGCATCTTTCTCTCTTACACTCGATTGGAACAACCATCGATTTGACTTTTTCGAGGCACATTGAACTTGAAACACTCCCATTCGTTTCCAACTTTTCCTATCATCGTCCTATCCTTAACAGAATAACACAAACTGGAAGAATTTAAATAGCAAACATGTATAAAAGTTATAGTTAAAATAATCTCTTCGTTTAAGTAATAAACATATTTGAATTAATGAGTGCAATTAAAATTAAATTTATCAATTAAATTGTAGATTTAATTTCACTCCTTCTTTGTATCTATACAAAATAGTGATAATTCAATAAAAATTATTCAATTTTATTCATAAAAGTATGCAATCATTTCATTAATATTTTGTTATGACGTTGTCACGTTAAACTATTGTCCTTAAACCGACTTTACAGACAACCAATTTTTTTTCGTTTCAGAATCAGAAATCTTAGGTAGAAGGGCTGTGCTTAAAGCATAAATTTAGCTCTAGGTACATCATCTAGTGAAGCCATCACTCTCGGAACTATTGCCCCCAAATTAATTCTCTCCAAAACCTGGCGTCTTCGTACAATTTAAGTCTCGCCGTCTAAACGAGTCTACGATAGTGGCTCGGTTTGCCTTAGTACTGTATAGGAGAATATATAACTGCGACTGGTTTCAAAAACAGCACAGTGTAAATCTCCCTAAAGGACGTAGTATTATATTATAGAGTATTCAATTACATTCTATTATTTCGTGTTTTACAAATGATTTCATAATATAAGACCATTTAATTGTTTATAAAATGCTTATTCTAACAAACAAGTTCTTATTTAATAAGTTTTTTAAGAACTTAAAGGCACATTTTTATGTCAGTACTAGCATGTATTGATATCATCAAATTATGCGGAATTTAGTTTTTTTATTAATAGCTCGTATGTACCCTGCGTTTTAAAACTCTTCATTTTTATCATAAAATTCATAGTCAAACAATAAAATGTCATGTTTTTTTTTCTTTCAAATTTCTCAACTTTTCTAGGGTTTTGTTAAAACCTAGTTGTTATTGATTTAATGAATAATATACTAAATTTAAGAAGTTTTAAGATGAATATTACTTATTAACGGTTAATCCAAAACAGTATACCACATAATTTCATGTTTTCAGTTCATGCTCGGACTGACATAAAAATTTGGTTTTCAGTTAACAAAAATATATAAAATATGACTTGTTTAGTAGAAAATGTATATACAATTAAGTTTGGTTATATTATGAATTCACTAAAAATTTATGTGGTGTCAGGCAGGTACATCAATTCAATACAGCTTGATTTTTTTTTTTCGTAGCCTAAGTCAAATATAAAGTGTGCGGGGAAGGTCCCAGGTTAGGTGCGGACCTAAGCGCGACTCAGGCTTGAAGCCTAGACACTCTACTCGTGTTAGGTTTAACCCATGCGGGAAAAGTTCACGTGCATCTTGTGCTTACTGGGGTCTATTAGCCAGTCGTGGGCTGTATTCGAATATCTAGGGATGCATCCCTACATCCCTAAACAAATGCACCCACAATTTAAAGGATGCATTCTAAAGGATGTACGATATCCGAATTGTTTTACAGCTACCTGTTGGTTTGTCATTGTACTAATGTGGATTGGCATTTTATATTCATGTCATCTAAGGTGGGCCAGTAAAACGTAAATGAACATTCAAAATTGTAAACAATTTCGGATGATTTCAATCATCACTGAGAATTGAAACATGGAAGAAAATTTGAATCGGGGACTTGTTGTTCCTACAAATCAAATTAATTTACTGTTTATGTGAATTATGTAAACATATACTTATGTTATAAGTGTTTATAAATACCATAAATACATTTCGCGTGTTTATCTTCTAGTTCAAAATCCATTTTGATAAACAATCTCGTATCACACGTTCGCTCTTTAAGGGTTATGTTAACAATAACAAAACTAAGGGATGTATGGACGTATCAGTGGATGCGAGAGTCGCATCCCTAAATATCTCGAACTAGTGGACGCATGAGAGGATGCATCGACATCCCTTGTGAAAATTCGGATAGAACTCAAAGATGGCCACGTCCATTACGATGCACTATCTATGGATCCCATAGCTAAGGGATCCATTAGGCCACTATTCGGATACAGCTATGGATGCACCATGACTGACGGCCCTTTGGTCACCCTATCTTAAAGCTAGCTAATGTGGCCCAGGTAAAGCCTGCATAGACACAGAGAACTAAACCTAGGCCGGGTCATGCGGGAATAAAACTACATGAATTAATGAAATCAAGATCACTATTGGACAAAGCGGGAAAGGCAAATGTTAGAAGAGTTGGGTGGGGCGGAAAAATTCCAGTTGGAAACTTGGGCCTTTCGGCCCGCATTAATTTTTTTTTTTAGAAATCCTGGAATGTATGCGCCCCTGGGGGACTGGCGACTACTTGTCGTCAGCCCAGCCCAGCTGCCAGTCAGCTGCTTGTTAAAGTAATAAATGGGCTGCTGTGAATATTGCCTTCCCCTAGCGCCGGAGCCGCGGCTATAGGCCAGCGGGACAGCCTCGGTTCTAGCAATGTTCACAGCAACAGAAGGTAGCAAGGCAAGAGTGAACCCGTCGACTCGCCTGCACAGGCTGCCACGCGACCCCGAAGGGCGCCGACCCCCGAGGGAACCACACATCACTTAGAAACACGCAACTTAGAACAGTCATAACTTAGAAACCTCGAAAAAAATCCACGTAACTTATAACTGTCATAAGTTAGAACGATCATAACTTAGAATCACGTAACTTAGAAACATGCAACGCAGAATCACACAACTTAGAAACTTAGCAAGTCATAACTTAGAACTTTCACAACTTAGAACTTTCATAATTTAGATACACTTAACTTAGAAATACGTAACTTAGAAACACGCAACGCAGAACCACGCAACTTAGAAACGTCGTAACTTAGAAAGTCATTACTTAGAACTATCACAACTTAGAACTGCCATAACTTAGAAACACGTTACTTAGAAACACACAATGCCGAACAACTTATAATAATAATAATAATTTTTTGCCCATTGTTTTACACTTTGTTAACAATATTCTCTTATTAACCAGGAAATTTAGCACTCACGAAAGCAAGCTTGTATGTGAGTGCATCTAGTCACTTCAAATTACATGTGGTATTTTGACGATTGTAAACATTTGTAAATGTATAATAACTAAGAATTAAATATATAAAATATAACCTAAGAAAATTTACATTAGTTATATAAAGATAAAAGTTAAAAAGAGCAATTTATTAAAATTCAATATAAAGTATAAACAAAAAACGTATACCTTATAACATTGTTACATGAATAAATGAAAATATAATAAATAAAAATTAGTATTTTAAGTAAAGTACAAGTACAAAGTTATAACAATATATAAAATTTACTTAAATATTAAAGCCATCTCTTCATCAGTTAAATTATCTAGCCAAATATTAACATTTTTTTTAATTTCAAAATAATTTTTAGATTTTATTTTTCCAGGAATAATAACAACAATTTTTGGAAACAAAAATTCTAAATATCTCTGAGATATTGTTTTATGAATTAGAGGGATTTGTAAATTTAAATTCGGTCTATGCCGTGTAGGATAGTTATTATCTATATAATTTAACTGATTATCCCTTTGATACATATTAATTATTGCAGCTCTAATAAACAATCTTTTAATATCAAATAAATTTAAACGTTTAAAAATTTCCTTGGATGGGTTCATGAGGTTTTTTTTTTTAAAAATAACTCGTAAAATAAGTTTTTGAATTGTTATGAGTGGCTTAATTTACGTTTTACTCATCCCTCCCCAAGCCAGATTGCCATACTGCATAACAGACTGAAAAATAGCAAAGTAAACCATTCTAATACCTTCAGTAGATAATATTGATCTTAGTTCAACGAATTTATATACCATTTTTCGAATCTTGTTTGTAAGATAAGAAACATTGACGCCGACCGCCAATGCTCCTCTGTCGCATAGACCGCTATGCCTCATCAACGTCTCGCAAAAGCGTGTGCACCGAACCAGGGGCGTAGCCAGGGGGGGGTTTTAGGGGTTCAAACCCCCCCCTTAGCACCAAATCTTTAATTAATTTCTTATTCATCACTCAAACAAATTTCATATTAAATTAATAAAAAAAAATTACCATTACAATATTTAAATTTAAGTACCGAAAACTGCTAAAATAGCACTATTTTACACCTTAAAATCCAAATTTTCCCGGTGGAGGACCCCCGGACCCCCCGCTTTGATACGGGGGGGGGGGGGGGGGGGTGAGGCCATGCTTCTTAACACCCCCCATACACAAATCCTGGCTACGCCACTGCACCGAACGCGCCCGTGCGCGCAGCAAAGTGCAGTTCGTGCGACGAGGCGAACGCCATACAACGAGTGCTACACCGGCGCAAGGATCCGGCCGGGTGTGGCATATCCTTCCGCCGCACTACAACAAATTGTTATAATTATGTTTTTCCACAGGATTTTATTAAACATTATTTTTTATTAATTAATAATTAAGTCTTTGCAAAATCATGTTTCAATGTGCGATTTGTCCCGAACCTGGCCGGTTCAGTTTCCCGCGAAATTCACACGTTTCCGCGGGAGGGCTGGCGGGGGAGGGGGGTCGCGCGCGGCGACACCGCTAGTGTCCTTCGAGAGCTCAACCAGGCCGGCAGCCTGCGCGCAACGCGGAACCTTCAACCTTTGCATTCACCGACATGTAGTTTTCCATAGTGTAATTTCTTTTCAACCTTTTGTACAGTTCCGCGGTCGGCCTAAATTTACCATGAGGTACTTAACTTAATTCAATCAGTGCTCCGAGATGAGTGTTTACGTCATACGTAAGTACTGTGGGGAGAGTATGTGTTTTTACGTCGGCGCTTCACGCCCAACCTAGCCTACAGGCTACTTAGTTTTGGCCCGCACGGGGCAGCCAGCAGGCGACACGTGCCATCCAACTTAATAACGATTCAGTCCCTGGGACACACCTAGACACCACGTAGAGTCGCCGGAGACACGGGCCTACGTGTTGCTAGCCCAGTTTATCCAGAGCTAGGTATTAGTGTAGTGTATTGTGCTTCAAAATATCGTGTGCCATGTCAGAGTGTCTTTTGTAACTTTCGCGTCACATATACGAGTCTGCCCCTCACGCGCATAAGAATCGTGAGCCGCCACTGAGGAAGTGAGCTGCGCGTGTGACTAGTCGCGTCGGGCAAACCGTTACGGCCAGAAC
Source organism: Bacillus rossius redtenbacheri (assembly GCF_032445375.1). Lineage (NCBI taxonomy): Eukaryota > Metazoa > Arthropoda > Insecta > Phasmatodea > Bacillidae > Bacillus > Bacillus rossius. Next base: position 3,791,700 of record NC_086344.1, on the reverse strand, counting down.
GGGCAGCACCATGTATTGGGCTGTGCTGTATTAAATTCACCAACTATCTGAAGAGGTTTTGTGTTATTATTCAGGCGTCCCGAGTGGCCTCAACAGCTCGGGGGGCCCTACTGCGTTGACCCCTACCTCTAGCCACAAGGCCGAACCTTCCCTGAGATCACGAACTGAACAAAATCACGTCTAAATACTCAGAGGTAGCGGGGACGGCGTCAAATTGGCGCCCGACTAGTGTGGCTTTAATTTTCTAAAAATTAATTTCCAAATTTTGTTTCAAATTTTTCAAATTTTTTCTCAAATTTTTCAAATTTTATACTTCAAATTAGTGTACCAGTAAGGGCTCGCGTAGGAAGTCGGGAATCGCGCGGAAACGGACGCGACGCGCAGACAGCCAAAGGAGCGGGCACCTGGCGATAGGCGCGCGTCAAGTTACACGCCAGACGCGCATCAAGTTACGCGTCAGGCGAGATAACGGCTGTGGGAGCGGAAGTCCGCGCGCCTCGCACACGGATCAGGTGGCGCAGCTGCGCAGCTGCTACGCGCCGAACAGGAGCACGAACATGAGCCGTGACGGAGCGGTAAAGATAGACATGGAAGGGGTATGCCACGCATGCCTTCTGCCAGGGTTGCCAATAAATCATGCCGCGGCAGGGGTTTTCGCCACCTGTACCTGCGACACAGATAGGAAGCACAAAACAGACTTTGACGACAGAAAATCAGGGCCGACGTCTACAATTCAGTGCGGCGCGAGGGGATGTCATCGGCGGCCCGATGAGATGGCGTTCTGCCACCAGTGCGGCACCGTGAGGCACCGCTCGTGCACCGAGGCCCGGGAGTTCCTTAACTTCCGGAATGGGCTATTCATGTGCCGCGCGTGCGAGCTCGCGCTGGACAGACCGTCAGCGACGCCGGCGGCCCCTGTCGCACCGCGCCCCGGCGGCACCCTCAAGCTGCCGGAGTTCGGAGGGCAGGAGCACGAGGACCCCGCAAAGTTCCTGCGGACATGCCGAGACAGGCTGGCACGATACGCGGTGCCTACAGATGAGTGGACGGAGAAGGCGTGCGATCAGCTGAGGGGGTGTGCCCTTGACTGGTGGACCACAGCCGGAGAATACGGCATGGAGTGGGGTGACTTCGCCAACGGACTGGAGGAGCGTTTCAACGACGCCCGTGCCCGGGCCCGGTGTCAACAGTCACTGTTCTGCCGGCCTCAGGAGGCGGGGGAGAGCGCGGAGGCCTTCATCAGGTCTAAGGCGCGGCTCCACCGACGGCTGGCGGAAGGGGAGGACGACAGCAGCATGCTAGGGGTAGTCGTCCAGCTGATGCTGCCCGAACTGCGGCCATTCCTTAGGGCCGCCACCGACAAGGGACTGGAGACGTTCGTGCGGTTGGCGAACGAGGTGGAGCGCGACGTGCAAGCTGTCCGTCGCAGCCGCGAGCCGCCCACCCGACGGCCAGGTGCGTCGCCACCGATGTTGGCGGCCCCCGAGGTCTCCAGGGCTCTGGTACCGTACGTGGAGCCAGTGCCGAGGCAACAGGGGGAGCAGCCGTCCCGACGTACCGCACCCAGGGAGAACACCGGGGCACCAAACCAGGGGGCTCCGCGCTGCAAGTACTGCCGTGAGGAGCGGTACCACTGGCACGACGTCTGTCCCACGCGGGCAGCTGTCTGGCAAGCCCGTGGGGCGGGCGGCCTTACGTCGGGAAACGCCCGCTAGGGGGTAGTTCCATGGCTGGCCACTGTCCCTGGAACCCTAGCCCGGCCTCCACTGTCACCCCGGCGCGCCCCGTCAGGACGGACGGGCGCGGCGCACTCGACTCGTCAGCGGCCTGCACCGGGTCGTCGGCGAGCCGCACCGGACACCAGGTGGCCCCGGCGACACCGGCAGCACCTGCGGTGTCCGCGGACACACCGGCACGCCCCGTCAGGACGGACGGGCGCGGCGCACCCGACTCGTCAGCGGCCTGCACCGGGTCGTCGGCGAGCCGCACCGGACACCAGGTGGCCCCGGCGACACCGGCAGCACCTGCGGTGTCCGCTGACACACCGGCACGCCCCGTCAGGACGGACGGGCGCGGCGCACCCGACTCGTCAGCGGCCTGCACCGGGTCGTCGGCGAGCAGTACCGGACACCAGGTGACCCCGGCGACACCGGCAGCACCTGCGGACCGCCTGACGGCAGCGGCAGCGCCCCGGGAGCAGTGTGGTGAGTCGTTCCAATTAGGGCAGTTGGGACCTGGGGCGGGGCATTTACTCCGGATTCCCGTCAGGATGGATGGACAGCCGGTGCATGCTCTTGTCGACACGGCCGCCAGCCACACGTATGTGTCGGCTCAATGCTCGAGCGTACGGGACATTGTCTCAGATGTGGAGGAGGTACAGTTAGCGACGCAGGGGGCGACAGCGCGTATTGTTGGCCGCTCGAACATCACCCTCTCCATCAGGGACCATGTTAGTCACACAACAGCACTAGTAGTAGAGGGACTACGGGAGACGCTGATCCTAGGTCTGCCTTGGCTGGCGCAGGAGGACGCCACTGTGGAAGTCAGGGAGGGGAGGTTGCACGTTGGCCACCACGAGCGGCGCACAGTTTACAGCCTGGGCTATCGGCCACCCGCCGAGCAGGGGACACCCATCACGCTCGCGGACTTGAGGAACGGTGTGCCCGCTGCCCATGTAGAGCTCATAAACAATGTCTTGTCTCAACAGCCACAGGTGTTTGCGGCCACAGATATGCTCCGCCGTACCACAACCACGGAACACACCATCCCCACCTGACCTCACCAACCCCAGTTCGTAAAACCATACGGGTTCGGACCCACTGAAAGGCACGTCATCCAGACCCAGATCACGGAAATGTTACGCGATGGAGTCATCGAACCCAGTGAGTCGCCATACAACTGCCAGATTGTCATGGCGAACAAGAAAGATGGCTCCATGCGTTTTTGTGTGAATTTCAAACCAGTCAATTCAGTAACCATACCCGCCCCACCACCGCTCATCAACATAACATACGCTTTGGCGGGGCTGGGCGACGCCCGCATCTTCACGTCCCTGGACCTCAAGTCCGGGTACTGGCAGGTACCGGTACGTCCAGAGGACCGCCCGAAGACCGCGTTCACTGCCCCTGACGGCCGGCGTTTCCAGTTCTGTGCCATGCCGTTCGGGCTGATGGACGCCCCCGCGACCTTCCAGGCCATGATGGTGCGTGTGTTAGACGGGTACGCGGGCGAGTTCGCCGCCGCGTACCTGGATGACGTCATCATCTGGTCACGGTCGTGGGAGGACCACGCCCGGCACCTCGGCCTGGTCCTTGAGCGGCTGGCCAGACACGGCCTCACGTGTGCCCCCCAGAAATGCCACGTGGGCGCGGCTGAACTGGAGTACCTAGGGCACATGGTGGACGCGGAGGGTTGCCGCCCTCTGCCAAAGCACCTGAACCTTATTTAGTCCAAACCCGCCCCTCGAACCCGCAAGCAGCTGCAGAAGTTGATGGGCCTTCTCAACTGGCTGCGCTCGTTCATTCCGCATTTTGCCAGCGTCACCGCCCCGATGACGGACTTGCTGTCACCCAAGCTCCGGTTTCAGTGGACCAGCGAAGCGGACGCCGCCCTGGATGCGGTGAAACGGCAGTTCCGCGAGTGCCACCAGCTCGCCCGTCTGCAGCCTGACCTTCCCCTGTTCCTTCAGACAGACGCCAGTCAGGAGAAGATGGGGGCCGTCCTATACCAGGTGGGGGACAAAGGCGTGCGCCGGGTGGTGGAGTACGCCAGCGCCAAGTTCGGCCAGCCCGAATGGCAGTACCATGTGAACGAGCAGGAGTGCATGGCCGTCGTTTGGGCTATGCGCCGCTACCGCCACCACCTGGAGGGCCGCCGGTTCACGCTGCGGACGGACAGCCAGTGTCTCCGCTGGCTGGACTCCGCCCAGGGCCGCAAGTCGAAGTTCACGAGGTGGGCGTTGATGCTCCAGAACTTCGACTTCGCGGTCGAGCACGTCCCTGGACGGGACAACCAGTTCGCCGACGAGTTGTCGCGCCATCCCGACCCACACAACACGTTTCAGGATGACCAGGACTGGGAGGGGCTGTTGCCGCCAGGGGGAGTCGCGCCGCCGGTCACTCCAGGGGAGGCGCCCGCAACTTTATTCCACATCCCAAGGGCCCCCGATTATCCCGCCGTCTTGCCTGTGGAGACCCTGAGCGGATTAGTGGAATTCGTGAAACAGGCCCAGCGGACAGACGACCCCACACAGGCCGAGGTGCGGTCATGTGGGGAGCAGGTTCACCCCTACCACAGGTGCGTGGACGGGGTGTTGGAGACCCGGGTACCAGGGGACATGGACGCCTGGCGCCTTCATGTGCCGCTCGGTGCCCGCGAACAGGTCATGGGCTTCCACCACACGCACGAGCTGGCGGGACACCCAGGTGCGCACCAAACCCAGTTAGACATCCGTAAGACCTTCCATTGGCCGGGGGTGACGCGGGACGTACGGGACCTGGTGCGGCGCTGCCAGCAGTGCCAGCAGAGGAAGACGAGGCGGTCTGACGGGGTGGAGCAGCAGCGCCCCCGACGGCCCCGCGACCCGTTTCACACCCTGGCCCTGGACATAATGGGGCCCTACCCGCGGACCACCCGGGGAAGGAGGTTCTTGGTCGTCATCACAGACATTTTCACCCGGTGGGTCGAGGCCTTCCCGGTGTCCAACGTGCGTGCCGGAACCATAGCCGCCCTGCTGGACCACGAGATATTCCCGCGGTATGGTTTCGCGCGCGTGCTGTTGACGGACAACGGCTGTCAGTTCAGCGGGAGGCGCTGGAGAGCTGACTGTCGCCGTTGGGGTCTCGACCACCACACCACCCCCATTTACCATCCCCAGGCCAACCCCACTGAGAGGCGGAACCAGGAGGTCAAGGCGCAGCTGCGGCTGAGGTTGGGGGACGACCACTCCAAATGGGACGTCCACCTGCCGAAGCTGTTGTATTGCCTCCGGCGCCGCACCAACGCTGTCACCGGTCATTCCCCTGCCGAGCTTCTGTACGGGAAGAACTTGGCTTTGCCCGGGGAAAGCAGGGTGGCCGATGTTGCCATGGGCACGGTGGCGCGCCCCAATCATGAGGAGGGGAGGGAGCACGCCAGACAACGGCAGGCCCAATTCCTGGCGGCCCACACGCCCATGACTAGTCACCCCCCACCCCCCATCCAGCCAGGTCAGCTGGTATATGTCAGGCAGCACCACTTGTCGTCCGGGGCGCGTAACTTTTGTGCGGGGTTGGCGCCTCGATGGTCGGAGCCGCGGGAGGTCCTGTGGAGGACGGGCCCCTCATCCTATGCGGTCCGGACGCCAAGGGGGCGGCCCGCTAAAGTGCACCGGGACGACCTGCGCGTAGTCGCGCACGGGGTCAGAGTTGGCCCAACGACCCCCTCTTCACCATCCCCCACACTCCAGGAAGCCACAGATACGCCGCGGGAAGGAGCAGCACCTGAACCCACCACCCGGGGGGACATGCACACGGGCGACACAGACGTGGGTAGCCCTGATCAGGCACATGAGTGCAACCAACCCGACCTCCGGGACACTCCGAGCAGGTCCCCGGTGCCGCTGGCCACAGTTCCGCACGTCCCCGAGGAGGTGGGGAATCCGTTGGTCTGGTTTCCTGACGAGGAGGGGGAGGAGGTCTGTGAGGAGGAGGACGTCGAGCCACTGTGGCCGCTGGACCTCAGCCTGGCGGACGCCACGTTCCGGGTATCCGTGGACGAGCCCGAGGAGGGGGAGGAGGAGCCGGACAGTAGGGATAGGCGCCCCACCCGCAGACGTCGGGCCCCGGTCAGGACGTACTGCGCGGACGACAGCGAGCCGGTAGAGTTCGCTCCTGTCCCCGCCGTGGAGGCGAGCTGCCCGACCACCCAACCGGACACGAGGGGACCTACCACACTCTGCACAGTGGAGACCCCTACCAGCACAGTCCCCACCACACGACCACAGAGGGCCCGCCGACCCCCGGCCTACCTGGCGGATTACGAGTGGTCCAGGTCCCCGTCGAGCTACTCCACCCGGGCGCGGCCCGTAAGGGGCGATCCAGGTGTGCCAACACTCGTGGCCGGACCCCTATCATTCCCCCCGCCCACGTCATCCATTCCACCACCCTGCCACACCCCGACCACACTGACCCCCCCACCCACTTGTCACCATATTGAGCTAGAAGAGGCGCACGTCGCTGCCCAGTCCCAGGGGGGGAAAGGACACGGGTCAGGGCGTAACCCCTTATCATTCATTGAGTGGGAGAGGTATTCAGGGCAGAATGTTTACATCACAACACACCACCACTCCGCCGCGTAGTGTAGGGCTCGCAGTGCGGCGAACGTCAGTGAAGTGCTCAGCGTGTGAAGCGAGGCGTTGATGCACATAGCGGTCTCAGAGAAGGGGGGGCATTTGACGCCGACCGCCAATGCTCCTCTGTCGCATAGACCGCTATGCCTCATCAACGTCTCGCAAAAGCGTGTGCACCGAACGCGCCCGTGCGCGCAGCAAAGTGCAGTTCGTGCGACGAGGCGAACGCCATACAACGAGTGCTACACCGGCGCAAGGATCCGGCCGGGTGTGGCATATCCTTCCGCCGCACTACAACAAATTGTTATAATTATGTTTTTCCACAGGATTTTATTAAACATTATTTTTTATTAATTAATAATTAAGTCTTTGCAAAATCATGTTTCAATGTGCGATTTGTCCCGAACCTGGCCGGTTCAGTTTCCCGCGAAATTCACACGTTTCCGCGGGAGGGCTGGCGGGGGAGGGGGGTCGCGCGCGGCGACACCGCTAGTGTCCTTCGAGAGCTCAACCAGGCCGGCAGCCTGCGCGCAACGCGGAACCTTCAACCTTTGCATTCACCGACATGTAGTTTTCCATAGTGTAATTTCTTTTCAACCTTTTGTACAGTTCCGCGGTCGGCCTAAATTTACCATGAGGTACTTAACTTAATTCAATCAGTGCTCCGAGATGAGTGTTTACGTCATACGTAAGTACTGTGGGGAGAGTATGTGTTTTTACGTCGGCGCTTCACGCCCAACCTAGCCTACAGGCTACTTAGTTTTGGCCCGCACGGGGCAGCCAGCAGGCGACACGTGCCATCCAACTTAATAACGATTCAGTCCCTGGGACACACCTAGACACCACGTAGAGTCGCCGGAGACACGGGCCTACGTGTTGCTAGCCCAGTTTATCCAGAGCTAGGTATTAGTGTAGTGTATTGTGCTTCAAAATATCGTGTGCCATGTCAGAGTGTCTTTTGTAACTTTCGCGTCACGTATACGAGTCTGCCCCTCACGCGCATAAGAATCGTGAGCCGCCACTGAGGAAGTGAGCTGCGCGTGTGACTAGTCGCGTCGGGCAAACCGTTACGGCCAGAACGGGCAGCACCATGTATTGGGCTGTGCTGTATTAAATTCACCAACTATCTGAAGAGGTTTTGTGTTATTATTCAGGCGTCCCGAGTGGCCTCAACAGCTCGGGGGGCCCTACTGCGTTGACCCCTACCTCTAGCCACAAGGCCGAACCTTCCCTGAGATCACGAACTGAACAAAATCACGTCTAAATACTCAGAGGTAGCGGGGACGGCGTCAACATGTTTATCCCATTTTAGAAAAGAGTCGAACACTGTACTGTACCTAAGTATTTTATATCGTGTACTCTTTCTATGACTCTACATTTTTCACAGTTAACGTTTATTTCGTTACATACATGAATTTTTAGTTCATGTTCAATAGGTTGACCCAAAATGTTGGCAGAGAAGCTACTAAATTTGGTTTTATTTATGTTTAGAGAAAGAAAACTATCATCTAGTATTTCTTTGACTTTTTTAAGTTCGTTATTTACCGTTATTGTCAGATGAATATAAAATTGCGTATCATCTGCAAAAGAAACTAACTGCCCCGCTATGTTTAAGTTACATAGATATTTTTATATATCTGAAACAAAATTGGCCCAAGAACACTGCCTATATTTATATATAGGATGTCTCCTAAATATTATTTACTTTGAATCTCTGAGTTCTACCATCCAAATAACTTTTAAACCAAGTATTTGCCAAACCTCATATTCCTACTTTATCCAGTTTATCTAAAATTATTATATGCGAGACTGTATCGAAAGCCTTAGCAAGATACAACATTATACCAATACATTTTTTATCTTGTTCTATGGCTTTGTGCACAAAGTTTGTTACTTTAATTAAAACATCATTTGTACTTAAGCCTTTTCTAAACCCAAATTGCTTTACAGAAAGTATTTTGTTGTTATCCAAAAATGACATTAACTATTTTTTTAAAACATTTTTCTATAATTTTTGAAATGTTGCTTAATATAGTGATTGGTCTAAAATTTGAGGATGCAAAGCTACCCCCCTTTATGCAATGGTATGACAATCGCTTCCTTGAGCCGTCTAGGAAATTTCCCAAAACTTAAGCTTTAATTGGCTATATCAGCTAGAGCTTTGCACAATTTATATTTGTGTTCTTTTAATATGTTTACACTTATCTTATCAGAACCCAACGCATTGGAGCTTTTAATTTCATAAATAATTGATTGTATATCATATTCTGACAAAGGAGCTAAGAATGAAGACCCTTGAACAATTTTTGTAGCAACTGAATAATTTATGGACTTATTACTAGAATTACTTTAAATGATTTCTGAAGCCATAGAATTTCCAACATTTGTAAAATATCTATTTAGTGTGCTATGTAGCTTGGTCAGGATTTGACATGGCATTTATTGAGTTATTATCATTTAATACAGTTTTATTATCTACTTTTTCATTTTTTGAGCCAGTAACCTCTTTATTAATATTCCAAACTTTTTTAGAATCATTTTGTGCATCAGCAATTTTTCTTTTATAATAATTGTCTTTAGTTATTCGTATAAGAGACTTAACCCTATTTCTGTAGGTACAAAATGTTTGTCTTAGCTGTGTATTAAATGGTTGTTTGTTTAATTGTTGTTTAATTTTGTCTCGTGTTCAAATAGATTTAATCAACCCGATTGTAATCCATGGTTTTAACATTTTAATTGACTTACGTGTATTCACCGTAATTTAACTAGCTTTGTCTATGTAATTTTCTATCAAATTTACAAAATTATCTGTTGCAATATCAACATTTTGTTCATTTAATACACGATTCTAAGACTCGAATTCAAGAAAATCAGATAAAAAAATTTCCATCAAATTTTTTTTAAATATTGTTTTTCCTAAGAGACCTTTGACACACAATATTGTAGCTAATAACAGTAGCAAAATGGTCTGTAATACTAGTGTGTAACACAGCAGCATAATTTTTATTTTTGCAAACGCATGGTCTATAGAGGTTTGTGTGAAAAGTGTTTTGCGTGTATATTTGTTAATACAAGATGTCAAGCCATGTTTAGCAAGAATGTTTAAATATTTTTCTGTGTATTCATCATAAACAGTCGTACATATATTTATATTAATGTCACCAAATAGCATTAATTTTGAAGTATTGTGAACAGTGAACGCATTGTCTAATGAATTAATGAAGTCGTCAAGACACCCAGAAGGAGATCTGTAAACTGCTAAAAGCGAAGCATGACTTGAAACAGCGGCGTCGCTGCAACAGAGCGCGACAGTGACACGCAAGCAGACTGCTCCCGCGAGGACAGTCTCCTCTACGTCATCAGCCAGCTCGCTTCTGACAAACACTGCTATAATTAGAGGTGGGTTGCAGAGTAACAATCTGCTACTTTGTAACTGATACACGCTTGTATCAAGTACTGCAAACGAGTACACTATTCAAGTATCAAGTACTTTAGTATCAGTATAGAATTCGCCTAGAACAACACCACGGCCAATGTGCGCAGAACCCGATCGCAGATGACGGTCACTTGGGCGGAGCTTGTGAAAGGGGAGGGAGCGGCACGACGAATAAGGGATAAAGAAGGGAAAGAATATAGGGGAGGAAGCGCAGGGGAAGGCGTTGAAGGAGAGGCGCAGAGCGAAATTGTTACGAGTCGTTTTGTTTCTTGTCCCATATCAAAGTACGCTCAGTGCTCAGTGCGTGCTTCTTGCTAAAAAAAAAAAAAACTTAGATTCACCGAGTCTAATTTATTGCGTAGGAAGTTAAAAATTATATTTGAGCAAAGATTATACTGAAGGAGTTTTGAATTCATTTTAAATGTAAGTACTGCTTCAAAACATTGAAACAGGCATAGAAAATAACCACTTCGTAGACAAGGAAAAAAATCTAGCCGACAATTAACATATTCACCTATTCCGAATCACAAAGACTGCTTTCCTCACTGTCTGTATCGCTTGCAGTGTCCATGTCACTTGAACATCCGACATTTATTATTATTCTTTTGTCAATTTCTATGTCAATTCTCCTGTCACTTTTAACATAGTCCACTTCAATATTTTTCACATGCTTGCAACACTCTTTCCATTTGTCCACAGAATAGCTGCTGAACCATTTTCACACAATTTTCTTTTATTATCTAGCGATGAAGAGATTCCTTTCCGAATTTTGTTTTTGATGTCTGCCCATACCAGCTCAATCGGATTCAAATCAGCATGATATGGAGGCAGGCGAATGACATCATGGACACACTCCGTGATTAACGCATCTATTTTAAATTGTTTCTTTACTGGCCCACTTTTTACTAAAAACAGAATACTCGCTTTGGTCATTGTTAAAGAGAATGAAATATTGTTTTTTGCTAGCCAGTTTTTGATGCCTTGTTTTAAGGATGATGCTGTAGTTTTTTTTTTAGCTGTGCATTATGATAATTAGCGTTGTCCAGAACTACAACACATTTTTCAGGTAAATTTGGCAGTAATTTAATTTTCACCCACATTGAAAAGTTTTCAAAATTCATATCGTCGTGGTTGTCTCCAGATTTTTGTTTTGACTTAAAAATAAGTAAAACATTCGGAACAAAGCCTTCTTCTCCACCCGCATGAACAATAATTAATCTTGGACCTTTCCCAATGGATTCTGTGACGCCTATTTCCGTTTCTGACTGCCAATAAGAACTTATGCTGTGTGTAGCATGAACATAAGTTTCGTCAACATAAACTACGGTTCTGCCAGCCACACGTAACTCACGCATTTGTTCAAGATAGCGCCCTCTCCAAGCAGCTATTTCTGGCTTTTCAATCAAAATCTTTCTCTTCGATTGACACTTTTTCCAGCGAAACCCTAACCTATTCAAAAACTTTCGCAAGTATTCCCTGATACATTTCAAAACGTTGTCTTCTTGCAAAGCCTTAGTCAACTTATTTTAAGTCGTAATCGATTTTCTTACTGTATAAAACTCGTGAATTTTTCTCCGCACGGCACCACATGTAAAATCGTCTACTTCGATTATTTCCCTATGCTGTTTTCTTACCCGTCGGTTTCGAAAAAGCTAAAATGGTTTTGCTCTTTAATTTCGCCTTACCTTATGGTAGAATTCGTATGTTGTTACTGAGACACCTGTTACAGCACTTGTTGTTTCAGCGACATTGTACGTCAATTTATACAACTGTTTTTGTTTACTGAAATGTGTTGCAAAATTGTAAACAATCTCACGAGCATGTCCCCGCACTGGCGTGACAGATTTAATACGTGATTTAAATCCCGACGTAGAAGCCATTACGTAGATCGGTTCGTGTAATACGGACTGCGAGGCAGCCGAGCGCGAAGGTGTTATCAGCCAGACAGCGGCTCCATTACTAACCCCCTCCACTTCCTGACGCGCTCATCATGTGACCGTCTGCTGGCAGTAAGATCTGCGCAGGTTCTTTTCCTTGTTGTCGCACTATACTCCATCACTTTTATGAAGCGTTGTTTTGCTAAAGTAAGCGCCGTAGTCCGCAATGGAGTACAACGAACTCTGCCCGCTTAGCCAGGTTTCAGTAAGAACTATAATATCAAATTTTACTCTAATATCTGATAATAAGACCAAGAACTGTTGAAAGTTTTTGCTTATAATTATAATATTTAAATGCAGGACACTAAAACCATTATCTACAAAAGTTTTTATCTAATTCAGAACAGTCAAAACAGTCCCATGTGAAAATAATGATTGTAAAAATTCATTCATCAAAAGATTTTTGGAAACTACTCTGTAAAGCTATAAATTCCTGACATTACAGGTTTTTTTTTGTTATGGTTACTGGAAATTAAATATTATTAGAAAATATACGTAGGTCCTTGCAAAAGACGTTCAAAAGACACACTTCCAAAACTTTTTTTTTTGCCTGTTCCATCTTCTTTACCTTTATTTATTCATGTTAAGGACAGGTGTTGCTCACAGTATCACCAGAGCAGCCGGAATGTCGTTGTGTACCCTGAATCCGGCATTATGCGGCAAAACGAAAAAAATTCACCTGCGTTATTAGTAAATTGCTGGTCTTTTTACTCTGGAATACTGATAAATATTTTAATGGAAATAAGATAACACGTAAATTATTTATTTTGAATTTTTGTTGCCTAATTTCTAAAGATAAATTTTATATATATAATTTTATATATGTACATACATTTTCCAAAATTTATCAGTTGTAAACGAAAGGCTGAGAAGCAGTAAGCTGTGGACCGATTTAACAACCACTACATTATATATATTATATATATTTATATTCACAATAATATACAATACATACTTTCACATGAGAACAACACTAAACCAAATGGTTAATTTGTGTGACATCTCAAAATACATAGGCTACACTTGTGGTAAATTCGTCGACAGGAATGATACAGACAACTTTAAGACAATCCGCAATTTTGTATATACAATCTCATAGAAGACATATTTTTACATGAGGGCAATTTCACGCAAGTGGTTAGATTCCATGGCATCATAAAATACATACGCCTGCTGTAATAATTTGTTGACATGTAACGAGTGATATAGACAAATTTAAAACATTCAGCTAGGTTATGTACAAAATCTTACATAGCATATAATTTCACATGATAAAACTGTTAAACCAAGTATTTTAGATTCTATAGGTAGTATCTCAAAATACAAACATTTGCTGTTATTATTTCGTCGTTAATTTTACGATAAAAAATTACACAAATATATTTAAATTTACAGTCATAATACTTATTTGTACAACTACAGTATTTAACAAAAAATTGTTTTAACAAAAAGAAGAAATTTGCGACGTAAAGCACCCCAACACGCATGTTCCTCCGTCTTAGAAGTTTATATAAAAATAGATGATTGCTCTATAACAAAGCATAACTTACACTGTTGTCAAACCATATCGTCCACAAGCACTGCCGAACATTTCCCTGAATGCATGTTAGATTGCAATGCATTATTTAGTTCCGTAATTTTGTCGTAAGTCTTTGTTAATTAGGAGATAGGAATCGTTATTGCAACAAAAAATAATTCTGCATTTACTTTCCGTGCAGTACCTCAGTCCTGCTCAAGTTCAGAGCTGTCAAGCCTGTATCCCAACTGAACCTAACATCAGTCTGTGGACTGTATAGCTAAGTTAATGATTCACTTCAATATGAGCCAGTTGTAGGGAACTTGAAGGCGTGTTCTTGGATGATTTTAACATCCTATCTTGTTTATTTTGAAGTAAAGCATCAGTTATGTAAATGGGGTCTCGTTTTTCCATGCTACGCGTGTGTCTCGGATCCATCTATTCAGGCAACATGCAGTGTTTATAAAATGTGACAAGTTTACTTTTCATTTTGTTTTCCCAGAATGTGTCATCTTTTTCGATCTTCGTGTTGTTATTTCCTTTTCGGTAGATGTCCAGACAGCAAATAAACAAACATCTCTCTGTGTGACATGTAGCTGACCTTGTATTTAATAAAAATATTCTTGTTTGTTATTTAAAACGACAGAATTCATTTTATCATCCGAAAACATCAGGTACTTCAGTTTTCCTTCTTTCATAGTTTCTCTTAGATCCTTTCCATATGCAGATTCAGGGCACTTTGTTTCCACTATTGTATTACTTCCAATGAGGCCATCAGGTGTAGCACCGATGAAGGGGTATTGTTTATCTATAAAAAGTCCCGTTTAATCTGAGACTACATAGTTTTACAATGTGCACACTCATTTCTTTTTAATGTCAGAAGATAGCATATTTGTTATAAGAACTGGAATTCTATTGTAGGTTATGATCATGTTATAGATAGCATCAATATTATGAAATACTTTATTTTGAATTATGTCCTGAAGTTTTTGACGAGGTACAAATTGCGCGTTTTAATAGATTTCTGGCATACTAAAAAACTTTCAGGTTTTTGGTTACATCAGATTTCGGTAGAGGTTTTAGATGTACTAACGGCCCTGAGTAACAGAGGAGGTAGACTGCAAGTATTTACGAGTGATAATTCCAGTTCTTTAAAAAATAAAATAGCTGTCCAAAAACATTGAATTTTTTTAGTGACTGAAATTAATTGCAGAAGGTTATAGCAAACCACATTCTAACTCGAATTATGTAGAAAGACTGTATGCACAGTAGCTTATATTTTTGCAACTTCAGTTTTTATTTGGTTTGAGAAATACTTAATAATGTGTTTTAAAACAGAAAAGAAAAAAAGGTTGGCAATTATATGTAATATGCCAAGTCCACCAGGCTATGGTGGGATTCTACCCCGCTACCACATGGGGGATAATCATTGAGACAAAATCTTACAAAAACTAATGCCAATCCAAAACAGAACTAACATGAGACGTAATATTTTCATCCTAAAATATCACGAGAAACATTTTCATAAGGCCTTGTTATAAAAGATTTATAAGCCTACGTATCAAATTATTTTATTGTTGCTGATAATAAATACCTCCATCGCCACGAGCACTGTTCCATTTACTGCTCCTATGCCGACACCATCAAGCATTTCATCTTCTACACCATCGACCATTTCGTCTTCCATAATTACATCATCAGCAACCCGCCTGCTCCAGTAGGAAATACCGTTTTCACTCTCTGACTGAATTACTGACTGAAGTAACGTGTACGATTTTGGAATTTTCTTGTAAATGTTACACATTCCCGTACTAAATTTGCAAACCTACCCATAACGAAAGATCAGCGGATATAAACACAAATTAAAATATATATGACATGTTTTCAATGTTATTTACAAATACTTATTTTAAAATTAAGTTGCAAAGTTAAGAATGTTTTATCACTCTGCCACAGTGAAGCACTGTAGGTTAAACTAGCTTCTATTTACAGTTACGTGCAATAACGTAATGTGGAAAACAATTAATCACACCTAGCAGACTATGGGAGTTAGGGCAAAAATAATTTTATTTTATATTTAAAACCTATTCAAATAATATATCAAGGGCAGAAATTTACCATGATAATAATTGTTAGGCAATTTTTCTAATAAATTGTTCCCCGAATATTTTAATACTACTAATATTCAATGCATAATCCACTCTAGTAACAAGCAGTGTTTTTAATTTTTTCAAAGGTTCATTTTCAAATAGTTCAATTTAGTCTGAACTAAAAACTCAAGAGAAGTAACCATGGAATTGTCCAATCACGTCAGTTATTTAGAACTCGTTGAGAGCAAATTTCTTTCAAGAAGCAAGTGGTAACAAGCAAAAATACTGTACTTATTGGTGGTAATGTTTTTTCGAACATGTTACTGTATTATTTTCACAAGTCAAAATAGCTGGATTGAGAAAGAAACATGGAACCAAAAACTACGGTAATAACTTACGAAACAAAGTAGTAAAAATTAATTAAAAATATAGAAACACATGGTATGCATTCGTATATCATCCAAACGCGCAAGTTACTAAAAATTAATCTTTTGAATAAGACTCAATTTTTCTTACAACATGACATTAAAAACATTGTAGTGCAAAAAAAATATGGTGGTAAGTACTGGTAGCGATTTGCAGTACGCAGAAGTGGGGACGTTAGGAAAAAATCTTTCATGGCTGAATAAAATAAACTATTATTATTTACACTTCTCCGGTGCTCAAGCTGTGACATGAGTTCTCTATGTCGCACGTTTCATGTACTGAACATTGAGGTGTATCAATCACTGTACCGACTTCAGAGTGCGAAACATGAGTTGCGCTGTGCACTGTACTACTGGCTTGCGGTAGAATGTCTTGCGAATTTTCCTGAAGTCTGTTGTATTTTCTGAAAACACGAAAAATTATTATTACTAACCCACTTTGAAGAGGAGCAAAATAAAAAAAAGGGTGGTTGGTAAAAAATTTAGTTCCCCATTTGAGTCCATGCAAAAAAAATGCGACATACCTTTGTTTCTGATATTCAATCAAGGCTGTTCCTTTTCTCTTCTTCCTTCTTGCACTCATAAACAATTTGCCCGATTTTGCTTTTATTTTGTCTACATGCGCTTCCATCTTTATATATGAAGCTGATGACTAAAGTCCCGGAAATTTCGCGGATTCCTCTGGCCTCAGGATAGAATTCAAAGTTGTAGGTGTGCTCGACCCATGTTTACTTTCCCATTGGTTGATTTCTTAGCGAGAACATTTTTATCCTTGTTATTTGGCACTACCTGATTCGTTTACTTCTCTCCTAGCTGGACATCGTTGGCTCACGGTCGTAGATGAGCGTGTCCAGATAACTGCGGTCCAATCATGAACACAGTGCGACAGTGTGGAGGTTTGCATTCAAGCTTGCGACTAAATGAATGTGCGAAAATTCCGTGGCTCTACTGATGACTAATAACCGGAGCCTTTACTTACTTCTAATAATATTTCTGCTATAGTTCTCTTACCAATTTAATATAATCACTATTAACTCATGCGTTTATATACTTTATCTTCACTTTATGTTGGATGGCAATTTAGTGGAATACTAGACAAACATTACATAATTATTTAGGAGTGTTTTCCTCTACAAACATCCACATTCTCGTGTGCGGAATGGTTTGAGGTATCTCAAACATCAAAGCACAGGATACAACGGCAGGAAACACAAGTTGCTGCTGCGAGCAGGGAAGAATCAGCTTACAGTTATCTCTCGCGGCAATGTTCAAGGCCAGAACCACCCCTCCAGCGCCGCCAGGCCCTGCAGACCACGCCATCCCCTCCCTTCTAGTCCTCGCCTTGAGCTTGACGCGTCTCTCCCGCCAGGCAGCACGAGTCAGACACAAAGAACACCAAAATATCCAATTTTCGTAAACGAATATTTTAAAATTCAAAGCGGTGACCCTACACTTTTATACTATCATTTTTATCATAACAATGTCGTCTTTAGTTTTATTGTTTCATATTTCACAAATTTTAGATACGTAACCGGGAATTCAGGCATCAAATTGCTTGTTTTGAGCAATTAATTTTAGTAAATTACATCACGAAATTATAAAATGTAAAAATATGCTTCCAGAAAGAATTAATTTTACTTGTCGGATAAAAAATTTAAGGGCTGTTGCTCTAATAGTTTTATTGGAAATTGCATAAAACAATGTACATGTTTTTGAAACCTCAAAGGCAGGTAGATAGGAACCTTAACTAGAAATTCTTGTAGGCACTAATTTTTCAAGATCTGACGGACATCTGATTCTTGTGGTAGGTTTCCCTTCCTCTTTTGTTACGAATATTTTCGCGTCGCGTACCAACACAAACTTGAAATTGTTCTCTCTTGCTACTCTCTTTGTTTCCCAGAGAAAAAATTTATTGCAGTGCGAGAGATGTTCATTTATAAAAATCCTACTTGCAGGAAATTTAGCATTCACTTCTGAAGCCAACAGCGTCTTGTTTTCTTTGAATTTCTGTAACCATTGATCTCTTGTTTGTCGGGAGAGCAATTGAGCAAGTATTGGCTTAAGCTGGTCTCTTCGACTGCTGGGTAATCTGTGAGCAACTTGAACATTCTCTTCGCCCACGACAATTCCAACAGCCTTAGCGATTTCGCCTACTACCGCAATACAGTTTTCGCCTCTCGTCACAGTCTTTCCAACAATTTCAATGTTCATGTTTCTACTGTTTTGTTCAAGTTCGTTAACTCTTTATTCTAGCTCGTTGACCGAATGTTTAAAACCCCATTTTCTTTCTCTAGTCTATAATTTTTTTTAAAATTATTTTGTAGTAGCACGAAATTCCTCGAACTGTTCAGATATTATAAATTTGACACTGTTTTCCAAGGATTATATTTTTTGAACAACTCTTTGGAGAGCCGATAACGCGGTGGATTTCAGCCACTTGTTCCATTAAAAGGTTTATATCAACAACCTGATCAATATTACTCAACTTAAGAGCTTTTCACTTCTCACATTTCCAGGTGTCTTTCTTCAATCCAAGTTTTCTTAAGTTTTCTGCCGTTTTCAAAGATGTGCACGGAACATGAAAGTAATTTTCACAAATTCCTGAGGTATTTAATAATGTCTTTCACATTCACCGCCTCCAGACACATGAGACATTCACCACACACTTCTGAATCATTTGACATTGTTAAGTAATTAAATAACTGACGGAAATTTAAGAATAAACTGTTTAAATACTTTTTTTTTAACACTTTCACTAGGCACGATACTTCGCGTTTGAACGGAGAACCGGCCGACGCGTCTGCTATCTAACACGGTTGACTTAGAACCATCATAAATTAGAAACACACAACTTATAACGGGCATTACTTAGAAGATTCTATATTGTGTGTTTCTAAGTTATGTGTTTCTAAGTTATGTGTTTCTAAGTTGTCTGTTTCTAAGTTGTGACAACACCCCGATGGCCGAGAGCACCAGTGGGCAAACCGGCTCGAACTGCTGGCGCCAAAGGGTTCCAGACAGTCCGGCGATGCTTCGTCGTCGTCTTCCTTCTTCGCAGCCGACAGCCAGTTACCTTTCATGGGGGGGCGGGAGGGGGTCGCGACTGCCTCGAGTCCTTCGAGACGGCTTGTACTATACCGAGCGGCTGGGAAGATGCATACAGTACATCCTTGCTTGAAGGTAGTTTTGGGGTGTGATAATTAAGTGCAATAACACAATATGATAATTCATGCTGGCAGTGAGGTCGTTTTATTGAACAGTTCTTTATACAACATCACTTAGATACACTGTACGTATTGATGCGGACTTATACACATTCGGACGAGAGTTCACACAGTGTACGAACGTCGCACACACTGCCTGGGATGCGTTACAGCGATTCCCCTATGGTCCACACGGTTCCCGGATCGAACACCTTTAATGAGCTGCCTTACCACGATGCTCCAAGAGGTGCTTATCAGCCATGGGATGTCTTACCACGATTCCTCTAGTAGCTGCTGCCCGGCAATGCCGGGAGAACTCTGACAAACTAGTCGATGAGCTCTCTGATATAGGACGCATAGGAGTGCCCCTTATCCCATTACTTGAGGGCCGTGTGACCAGTGGCGTAGCCAGGATTTGCATATGGGGGGTGTTAAGAAGCATGCCGCCCCCCCCCCCCGTATTAAAGCGGGGGGTCCGGGGGTCCTCCCCCGGGAAAATTTGGATTTTAAGGTGTAAAATAGTGCTATTTTAGCAGTTTACGGTAATTAAATATAAATATTGTAATGGTGAAAATTTTATTAAATTTAATATGAAATTTGTTTGAGTGATGAATAATAAATTAATTAAAGATTCGTAGCTAAGGGGGGCGGGTTTGAACCCCTAAACCCCTCCCCCTAGCTACGCCCCTGCGTGTGACCGAGCGCGCGTGTGTAACGCTTCCCAGGGTTCATGTGCAACGACCCCCACCAAGTTCCACTAATACTTCCCCTGCTTCGTGAGGGGAGTTGACCCTTGTCCTCCGCGGTGTTACGTTCGTCTTTACAAGCTCTTATGGAGATACAGTATGATATTACAGGATACATTACAAGATACATTCTGATATTACAGGCTGAATCCTGCGCCACTCGGGGCTACCGCTGCCAGACCACCCCAGCGGTTCTTCCTCCAGAATTCCGCAGCTCCGCTAGTTCGAGCTCCCCTGCGGTGCCTTCTCCGACGTAACCGCTTCCTGCTGCGCGCCGGTCTCCATCCGGGCTGCCCTCCTCCCGCCGACAGCCGCGATAACTACTCCACCGGTCAGTGGTCCGCCGACTGCTATTTCACTACTCGCAGTCACTCCAGCGAGGTCGCAACCCTCGGGCTGGGATACCGGGCCGCTGTCAGGTAGCAGGTGGCGCTGCCAAGTCGCCTCCAGTCAGCGCACTGACAGCCTTCGGTACCCCCCGGCAGCCCGCTGAATAGACGCTCACACCGCGAGAGACGACAGCCAACTCAAGCTTGTCGATGCTCTGGTCTTTCTGTGCCATTCAAAATAAAAAGGTACCACGTCCTTTTGTTTCTCATTTGTAGCGACCTGACCTATTAGAAAGGCTCTGGTCTTTCTGTGCCATATTTAGATTCAAAATAAAAGGTACCACATCCTTCCATCCCCCTTCCCATTTGTAGGGACTTGACCTATTAGAAAGGCTCTGGTCTTTCTGTGCCATATTAGATTCAAAATAAAAGGTACCAAATCCTTCCCTCCTCCTCCCCACATGTGCGACTAGGCCTATTAGAAAGGCTCTGGTATTTCTGTTACATTTTTAGATTCAAAATAAAATGTACCACATCCTTCCCTCCCCGCACCCTAATTGTAGCGACTTGGCCTATTAGAAAGGCTCTGGTCATTCTGTGCCATATTTAGATTCCAAAATAAAAGGTACCACATCCTTCCCTCCCCCTCCCCATTTGTAGCGACATTGCCAATTAGAAAGGCTCTGATCTTTCTGTGCCATATTTATATTCAAAATAAAAGGTACCACATCCTTTAATAAACAGTAAAAAAACTTGGATGACGAATTTCCAAATTATACTTTACTTAATAAACAAACATCGTTTTTTGTAACGTAAATTCATCGAATATGCGCGCGCATGCGTGAAACATACGAAACATGCGAGTAACGAAATGCAGCCGTGTGTAACGTTTCGTTACTCGTATATAGACGGCGTACCCGTTACTCAGTAACGAATACATACGGTTTGCTACAGCTCTGCCGCGTAGACTTTCGTGTTACTCCAGGAAACCAAGACAACCTGTGAACAATTTGTCCAAAGCTGAATTTTTGTACTGTGGTAGAGTTGACTACTGTAGGGCCGCGACGTCTTGGCGGGTCGACTCCCTAGAGCTCAGCGACCTTGTAATCGACACGTCCCGCCTTGCCTACTCCGCAGACAAGTCTTCATGCCGTTCCGAAAACATTGGCCGAGAACAATCTCACGTACGGTGCAACACAGCGCAGATCTTAATGATACAAAGATGCGATAATGCTTTACGGTAATTTATTATTTAAAGGTAGTGCACCATTTGCTCGACTGGGCAGCTTATTTAAACATAGTTATACAAAGCTATACAATTCTTTAAAGTTAAGAACTAAATTTGTAATTGTGGGTTGCTGTAGGAAACACAATTAATTAAGACTTGCATGTAACTCCCTCGCTGATGCTTTCTTTTCCATTTCGTTTGGCTGAAATGTGAAGACGATCGACATGACACTTTCACGCACTTCAAGAACCTTGCCACTTTTATGCACACGGGTTGGTATTTTTTCCATAACAGCACACTGAAAGAACCAGTTTAGTCATTTCGAGGGGGCCGAAAACCATATTTATAACAAACCATCCTCGCGTATTTTATAGTTTCCTGTTGTTGTGTTTGCTTTATAAACAAGAGAGGCTACGGGAAGGAAGCCCAGCCTAGAACCAACGCTTGCAACTATCAGTCTGTGCGCTGCATTTCCTGTTGCCATTACACCTTCAAAGTCACCTTTCTTTTGCCAACATTTCTGAAAGGTTAAATTAGTGTCAATCCAGGTTTCATTCATTTCAAATATCTTCTTCCCAGCCTCCCTGCACTGTTTCATCTGAGTCAGGTACCGTGATCGCCAAGCAACAACGTCAGATCTTTCGAGAAGAAGCATTCGCTTATTTTGGCTTCTTCTCCACACAAAACTCATTTATTTGAGTATTTTACGCAGCGATGTCTTTCCCCAACTCCATCCGATTTTTTTCTTTCAAAACGGGCAGTAGTTTCCTTGTTGTGGGAACCACTTTTTTTACTGCATAAAATTCGTGGCTAGTGTCTCTGATCACTCTTCTATCAAAGTCATCAACTGACAACAAACGTTTCCCAGTTGTTGTTTTTTGGCTTGAAATGAATAATTAAACATGAGAGGCTGTTTCACGGTCAAATAAAGGAGTGTTATATATATGTAAATATAAACATATAAATTGTAAATAAATAATATATTAATATAATATACATTAATATATATCATAAAATCATATATATTAAAATATATAATGTATATGTATGTATAATGTATGTAATGTAATATAATGCAATATAATGTGTAGCAATATCGGCTACACTTGTAGCTAACAAATATTCTAACAAGCGGTGCAGAAAGTTTGGAAAATTGCCAAATTCAAAACAAACAAACCGCCGGTGAAAATACGGGGAATGCGTTGAAAAACTTATAATGTTGTTTGTTTTTTATTTGGCGTCTCTCTGTTGTGTTTTCGGATACGCGAAACTGATCTTTGGCTTATACCTGTGTATCGCGCAGCTCCTTCGGTTGCTTTTGCAAGAGGTACTAGCAGACATTTGTTGGCAGCTTCTTCATCAGAACAGTGGATTACACTACTTATAATTTCTCTCTCCCCACTATGTATTACTTTATTGTACATATCTTGAACGTCCTGGGTCGGGCTCCATTGTTCACTTCAGACTGAGAGCGTGGCGCCTGATGTTTTTGCTATGAACCGCATAGCGGCTGATGTGCGCGCGCAGCTGCTTCCCCTCTCATTTACTCTTCCCCGCTTCCCCGCAAAACGACACACCAAGACGTCGCGGCCCTACAGTATGCTTAATAACATACCGAAAGTTTACCGCTGTAGACCTTGTGCGTTATCACCGAAAATTTACATTTAAGTCCTAGGTGACAGCAACTTGCATCAGTCCATTAAAATGCTACCCATTTATACAGTTTTTAATTTAGACTGTCCATAAACTTACCAAAATAATCTAGAAACTGTAATACACCCATTAATGTTAGAAAAAAATTAAATTTATAATATATATGATATAAAGCTGTTAATTCACGACATATTTTTTTTTATCTTTGACACCCAGATAAAAATACGATTTACACCGATTTGAAGAGCCCAATGCGAAAAAAAGACTAAATAAATGTTTTTAATTATACTTTTAGCTTTAAGATAGTATATTTATAAAGAGTCTAGCATAATTAGTTGCCTTATTAAAGCTGCCCGAGCGTTGCAGTGTACTGCGGCCGTACTGATCTTTTACACCCGGCGGACTTTGAAACACGCTGAGTACTGCGACACTCAATAAACTTGGTCTTATTTATGGATCACATAAAATATTTTTAATGCATATGATAGGGTGTATTCATGTTACATCTACTGAGATATACATATTATTTTTTTATATATAAATGATTTTTGATACAATAAAATTAACAATAAACAATTTCTGCTTGGAACTTGTAAATCAAAATTCTAGAGGAACTCTGGTTTTATATATGTGTGTTCGTATTTTGTTACAAAAATTTTATTATTAAAAATTTTTTTAATACCAAACAATATAATTATTTTTTATTTCTAATACATTATATTATTTTATATCAGAACTGTGCACAATTTTAATGTAGCCTACATTATAATATATATATATTTAATTGTATGAAATTAGTTTACTATATAACAATTGAAGAAAACGATACACCGTTAATGTGCTTATTGAGTTTTGTCACTTTTATAACATAATTCGTATGATAATATTATTTTTTTCCAGAAAATAAATAAATCATAAGTTGTGTTGTAAAATGTATTGATAGAATTACATATTTAGTATTTTTTTTCTAAGTTAATTCATTGGAGTGCTGCGCCTAGCTTACTTCGTTGAATTGCTAGTGGCAAAGAGCGGTGGTGGATGTTTTTGCAAGAGTTTGACCGTATTTTATGACCCCAGCTGTGAGAGTGTGTTCGTCCCAGAAATCCTAACGGTCAAGGAAAATAGCCTTTCTCTGTAGTCACGTACGGGTCTGCTACTCGCGCAATATCGTCAGTTTATCACAACTTTCCGGGAAGTTCTATTTTTGTTATTTATTTATAATTTAGAAATTAAAGAGTCGATCATACTAACATTTTTACCTAAGCAAATCGCATCCTGGAAGATTTTTATCTACGTTTGCAGCAAAAATCACTTGCAGTTAGGAAACTTTTATTCGTTCAGAGTAAAATTCAGTCTGGAATTACCACACATTAAAAACCTTAGTTTTCTGGAGCAGAAAACGTCCCAGCACGAGCGACATTAACACTGCCGCACACATACTACGCAGCTTGAAATACATCAGTGGTCAGACTATTGTACCAGACACTCAAAATATACACATTTAAACCTTGAAAAAAAAAAAAAAAACACAGACAATATTTATGAAGTGATTTTGACGTTACGCTTAACATATTTATGTAACATGTAGTCAAATTTCTATAAAAAATATATATTTTTTTTTTACCTTTTATGATTAAAATCACCAATTTAATAATAGGACGTTTAAACTTTGAGGTGTTTATCACAGTTACCATGTAGGACATTCTTTTATATTACTTTGGTGCCATAATGAGAACCGACTTAAAAAAGTATTAAAGTTATTAAATTTACGAAACATTTTTGTGGATCATTGTAGAAATTATCATTAAGGACTCAACTGCTCATTTATTGGTGTGATCACAAGGTTTCATCGGTAAACTTTTGACATGTTACTAAGAAATGTTCATTCTACTACTGTACAAAATTTTTCCTGTGGGATAATTTTCCATGTATTAAAAATTTTTGTTTCTTAACAGCGAAATTCGTCTCGACCCGAACCTACTTCGACAACCTCGCAGTAGTATACACTACGCGGCTCTGATCGCTTTAGTGGTCAGACTAATTGTATGATACACTTAAAAAATATACCAATTTAAAGATGAATAAATATGCAACAACGATTACTTTAAGCGATTTCCACGTTGGGCTCTTTAAGTTTATGTAAGATGTATTTATATTTCCTTAAAATTGAATGAAAGTGAATTCGTTAACTTTAATGATTTAAAAGGTCTATTTTATAGAAACATGTTTAAATTTGTGCTTTTTATCACTATCCTCAGATAGGGCAATGTTTCTAGAATTTTGGGTTCCATACTGACGGTCTACTCCATAAACTGCATTTGCAATATCCATTATTGTGGATCGTTGTAAAAAAATTTCATTTTGGACTTAACTGCTCGTTTTTGGTGTGACACACAAGGTTTGCGGCAGTACTTAAACTTTTGACGTGTTACTAAGAAATGTTCATTCTACTACTGTACAAATTTCGGCTTTGGGATAATTTTCTATGTATTAAAAACCTTTGTTTCTTCACAGCGAAATTCGTCCCGACCCGAGCCTACTTCGGCAACCTCGCAGTAGTATACACTACGCGGCTCGGATCGCTTTAGTGGTCAGATACATTGTACCAGGCTCTCAACAAATAAACTTATTTAAAATTTAAGAACTAAATCGTGATCGTAAAATGGCCGCCATGGTGATTTGCGAATTTATGGAGAAATAAAAGCAGTTAAAATCTTATGTAGTTTCCAAGAGACATTATTACATCACCAATCATCTTAAGTAACAGGTTTACAAAATTCAACATATTCATTAAATAGTCAGTTTTTTTTCCAAATAAATTAACAATCTGGACCATATCTAGTCGGTGAGGTCTGTATTGTTACAGACTATCTGTATTCCGGTATTTGGATTTTGAAGCTACTTAATGATTCGTTTCAATGTCTATTAAAATATACCTAATGCTAATTGCAGGAATGTTTCTACTGGATTTCAAAATTGTAATTCCTGAACATTTGTAGCGGACACATTTCAATGTAACACTCACTGATTTTCGAGTTGTGTTGAGGTTTCGCATGCCACTTCGTGTACACGAGATGGCCCCTGCTCTGGTAACAATGAGTCATCACAAACGGTGCCGTCTCTACGAGCGTCTTCACAAGTTATCCTGAAATATGTTCTTAAATATTAATTCAAGTGAATTCTTAAAATCCTACACACATTATCTTAAGTGTCGTAAATAAATCGTTATATTTTGTAAATCCATATAATATATGAGCCAACATGGCACGAAGCGATGGACGCGATACGAATAATATTTTTTTTTTTACCAACCACTACATCAGTAAATATTTGTGGTTTCCATTCGCTATGAATTCAAGCATGTAACATGT
Source organism: Bacillus rossius redtenbacheri (assembly GCF_032445375.1). Classification (NCBI taxonomy): domain Eukaryota; kingdom Metazoa; phylum Arthropoda; class Insecta; order Phasmatodea; family Bacillidae; genus Bacillus; species Bacillus rossius. Next base: position 3,765,438 of record NC_086344.1, on the reverse strand, counting down.
GTACTGCTTCTTCAATACGGCCACAGTTAAATGGGAGGCTCTGAATCACTGAAAACTCCTCAACAAAATCAACGATAAATCACAGGCATTACAACAGTTGTCACAAGTCAAGTAGCCAATGAGCAGGTGACATTTTTCGAGTCCGTAGAGGATTGTTGAGACCATTGAGACTATCCTACAGGTCAATGGCAACGCGCCCTTACGCGCATGGTTAATGCATGAGTATCTTTTTGTTGTCGCATCGCGTCCATCGCGTTGTACATACGTAACTCTGAGAAATAAATGTATGATAAGAAAAAAGCTATAATAAAATAATCTCTTTTCTTTCTTTATTCTTTTTTCTAAGTGATACAATAGCTTTCGATAGTTTTGTTCTTTTGTGTACTCTGCTTGGTGGAGGTTTCTTCGGCATTTTATTCCTGAATAAATCTCACGCTTACAACAAAAAACATCTAACTAAATCACTGTGCTAAATAATAACAGAGAATAACCATTCAATTATACGCCGAGCTAGACAAAACACATTCTCTTATCTACTGAAAATGAGTACGTTGACCTTCATATCAGTTTCCCGCAAAATCCCATCTCCCATTCGTAAACAGCAGACATCTGTGGCAGGCTGCAAAAAGTTAGAGAAACTGTTGCAAGGTGTCACTACTGTCCAGCGCGCTCCATAATTCCTCGTATCCGAGCTTGCACGCTGCTCAAATTTCTACAGCTACGTTTTTAGGTCCGACTGCAATAAGCTAAAGACTAAAATAAAGTCAATCATTCAGCCGACATATATGTAGGCGTTTGAATTACAAATGAAAGCGCGAATGTTATTAAATACGCAAATGAATATCACGCAATTTTGTAGCAGCTCATTTATTAAAATTCAAATTGTAAATACGTTAAATTAATAATCATTACAGATAAAATAATGGTCACAGTCATATCTCCCTTGTCTGAAAATTTATCTGCGAAAGATTTACCACTGAATTCTTTATAGTTTTTTTAATAAAGCTTGAATTTAAAAAATTCCCGAAAATCAGCAATAACTTAATTAAAATAAAAAAATTAAAAATAAATTTTACACCAGAATGGTTCAAATCTTCTCTAGCAGCTGAATAATTACCAAATATATTGTTTTTTTTAATACGATGCTGGTGCACCAATCCCCTTAACTCAAACACAGCATATTTAAACACTGTCAACAAGATGTGTAATTTCAATCAGTCTTTGATAAATTGCGCACACCGGGATACAATTGATTGAATTGCGCAAGATGAAAAAAAATAACAGTGGCAGCTTTTTTTCCATGCATTACCCGACACATATTAGAACTTGATACTTATAAGTATACTTACTTTTTAAATATAAATGACACCACATTTGTAGTTCGCATTCGTGCGAATCTGGGGGCCTCACCAATTATCCGTTACGTGCAGATCACGATTATAGTTTGTGGCGCTCGACATTATTTTCAAGAATTCCACGTTGTATTTCGAGTTGGTATTATAAGTGTACTAGCTACAGTGCCCGGCGTTGCCCGGGCTGTAAACAGGGTGAGGGGGACCTTTTTCGAAATCAGATGTAGTTAGTAATTGTATTCTTAATTTGAATGTCAAGTGTGCAAAATAATTTATATCACTTTCAGATCCCGACAGACGTTTTTCTGCCAGTGTATAGTTATTTACCTGTATATATCGAAAAATTGGTGGTCTGTATGTAATCTCGACTTTGAAAGCACTATAGAAAAAAGATGAAAAATAAGATATTACTAATATTGAAATGATTACATTATCTAGCTAATGCTCAGCATGCATTGCAATGCCTCATTTAGTTTTGTTTTGTAATATGTTTAAAGTAGTTACACATATACAAATCATCCATCCATATCTATAAATATATATATTTATCTCTATTTACATCTATATATGTATCTCTATATCTCTATTTATCTCTTCATATCTACATATACACATAAATACCTCCCACTATCTCTATCTCTTCTACACATAAATCTCTATATAGCACTATACATCTATATATCTCTTTATCTAACCAATTTCATTCTCTATACCCCGCTCTATCTCAACTTATCTCTCTGTCTCTCTCAATCTCACTCTGTATATATATCACTCTATCTCTGTCTCTCTTTTATATTTAAATAAATTGTCTCATGCGTGCGCACTTAGACAACAAAAACAGACAAAGTGCCGCTATATAATCCTACTAATATTATAAACGCGAAATTTTGTAACTATGGATGGATGTTTGTTACTCTTTCACGTAAAAACTACTGAATTGATTTTAATGAAACTTTACAATAATATAGCTTATACATCAGAATAACACAAAAGCTACATATTAATATGAAATTCCATCCTTAAGGGAGTGAATAAATGAAAATTTCATTTTATAACAGAAAAAATCATAGGTCATAGACATACAAATAGTGAGTGAGTGTCATTTCTCTATGCCTTTCACACGATCATACACATAGTAAGGTCTTGCAAATTCATATTTTTCTCCTTGGTGAGACCAGCCCGCTTAGTGGAGCTCGCAGCGGCTAGCAAAATAAAGGTGCTAATAAGAGTTTGGTTTTAACTTCGTCAAAAGATAGAGTTGTCTTGAATTTTAAACGCACCTTCGTTCGATGCATTTGTCATGTCTTTAATTTTCGTTTGTTTGTGCCGTATGCGTTTCTATACCATTTATCCAATTGCGATTACATTTTGGTGAATTGTTATGCGGATGCCCGTGAAGGTTTCTGAGACGGTATAACTATTTTTGAATTCTTGATGTAAGTTTTTGGACATACGCCATTGCTAAGAACTATTTCTGTTGAAGAAAAACTAAAAACTTAAAAAAAATATATAAATAAATAAAAATTCCCAAAAAACAAACAAAAAACACAAAATTAAGCAAAAAATTGCTGTTGTCATCAAGGATATGAACACCACAAAATATTCCGTAACAGGAATATGGTCAACAAAACAAAGAAAAACAAAGAAAAATGTACTAAGAGAACGAAAAAAAAACCACAAATGATGACGACACAGAAATAATGAACCAAAAATATTCATCACAACGGTTGAAACGAAACAATAAAGCGACAAAACGAAAAGACGAAACAAACACAATAGTTTTCCAAAACAGAAGAGAACGATAAAAAAAAACCCACAAATGATGACAGCACAAAAATATTGAACCCAGAATAATTCAGCACAACAGTTGAAACGAGAAAAAAACACGACAAAACCTAAAGACGAAACGAACACAATAGTTTCACCAAAACAGAAACATGCGACGTTTCGGGAACTGCTCTCTGCTCCCGTCCTCAGTCGCACTTGTGTTTCCGTACCATGTGCGTCTCTGCCTGAGGACGGGAGCAGATGGCAGTTCCCGAAACGTCGCTTGTTTCTGTTTTGGTACAACTATTGTGTTCGTTTCGTCTTTTCGTTTTGTTGTGTTTTCGTCTCGTTTTAACTGTTGTGCTGAATTATTTTGGGTTCAATATTTTTGTGCTGTCATCATTTGTGAGTTTTTTTTATCTTTCTATTCTGTTTTGGAAAACTATTGTGTTTGTTTCGTCTTTTCGTTTTGTCGCGTTTTTGTTTCGTTTCAACCGTTGTGCTGAATTTTTTTCGGTTCAATATTTCTGTGTCGTCATCGTTTGTGTTTTTTTTTTCGTTCTCTTAGTACATTTTTCTTTGTTTTTCTTTGTTTGTTGACCATATTCCTGTTACGGAATATTTTGTGGTGTTCATATCCTTGATGACAACAGCGATTTTTTGCTTAATTTTGTGTTTTTTTTTTTTGGTCTTTTTTGGGTATTTTTATTTATTTATTTATTTTTTAGTTTTTCTTCAACAGAAAAAGTTCCTAGTAATGGCGTATGTCCGAAAACTTACATCAAGTCATGCACTCTAATTGCACAAATCTTTCAAAGATGATATTTTTCAATAGTTGGAGCACGAATCGTGTCAAAAAATTTGTTAATTTATTGTTTACTGTGTTTATTAAATGTGTTTTTATTAATGAGTGCAAATAAAAGTAAATTTATCAATTAAATTGTAGATTTCATTTCACTCCTTCTTTGTTTGCATACAAAATAGTGATAATTCAATAAAAATGATTCAATTTTATTCATAAAAGTATACAATCATTTCATCAATGTTTTGTTATGACGTTGTCATGTTAAACTATCGTCTATAAACCGACTTGACAGACAACCATTTTTTTAAAATTAAATTTTGGGATGTAAAGTAGTTGTACATCGAGTAATGGGGAGGGGCCCGAAAAAAGAAATATTTTCCCCTCCCTTCCCCTAGCGGACCATCAGTTTTCTCTCTACGACCCTGAATATCTGTGAAATCTGTCAAGTTAATTGTGCACAGACCGTAGCGCTTGACTCGTCACAGGGTATGGCGCGGGGTGAGGGGGTCACTGCCTCACCGCAAAACGTGCGTCGCATTGACACGTTTCATTTTTCCTTCGTCTGTGGCGTACGGCGCTTCGCAGAGAGGCACAGAAAAAATAGGCTGTCTGCCGCTGAACTAGAGAAAAAGGCGTGACCTCGCTGCAAAGAATTCTCCTCAAATCTGAGATTTTTTCCGTGCAATTATTTGAGTATTTTATATTTCACTGGAAGTAGTGCCCAGCTTCGCTCAGGTAAATAAACATTTGTACCAGAATAATTAATATATATTTTTTATATCTGGTCATTATGTTCAAATTCATTTACCGATATTGTGTCGAAGTAATTGCAAAGATAATTACCAAAAAAATGTATCTAGATCGGAATTTTAGTTTCACTTGCGAAATACCTACATATACAAGCTGAGTCTGAATTCGACCATCAAAATTTGGCTGCAGGTTTCAGACGAAATAAGTTGAACACATCCATAAGACCTATTGTCTGAAGGGATTCTTAAGGATGGCATACGTCTTTGCAGTTGTGGTTGAACAATATTTTTCATTGAAAATAGTAGTATTTAAGATGGAACATTGAGCGTTTGAATTATGTTTGACTAACCGAATTTCTACAACTACCGCGAATTTTATGGAAAAAATTAGGAGCAGTAACACCCCTCTAATATATGGGGGAAATAAATAGGTCATAAATAAAGGTATAATTTTAATGAAATGTTGGGGGCAACACCTTTATCTTATAATTTTTTTTGTGGTTTATTTATTACATCTACCAATTATTTCTATGAAAAAAATTTTCTTCAGTGACAAAATTCGTGGTGGTTGTATAACTTCATTCAATCGAACATAACCCAGGCACTCTGTTGTTCAGCTTCAACTTAAAATACGTATGCCAGCCTTTGGAAGCACTTGAGATCATAAGTCGTGTATGTTTTCAATAATATTAATATTATTAATATTCGCGGATTCATTTCGCGATAGGATAGAGTCCAAATACTTATGACATTATTTTGCTTCAGTGATTGGGCCACAGTTTATCTGAAGGACTCTGGGCCAATGAAAAATCTTTAACAGAAGAATTAGCGAATCACGATCATTCCAGTAAACAGGTGTTACGAGTCGGTAACCAATCAGCAGATGTAATTTGCACGAGTTCATAGAGGAACATGTGGTCTATCCTTTAGGGATTTGAAATCGCGAATTTTACAGTTCTCTACCTAAAGGAATATATAAGATTTTTAAGATAAAATATTTGAAACGCACGTTTGACCAGTTTTTTATGTATGTGCAACTGTTGAAATTTTTTTTTAAAATTGGTCCAGTAATTCTCAAGTTAACCTCTAACAAAAAAAAATCACACTTAATTTTAAAGAATTGTTAATAAGTATTTGGGATGTAGGTTCCGTAAAAATATAGGTCACACGTAAAAATCATGTAAAACGGACATAATGCTGGGAAGTTTTGGGAGAAATCGACTGTAACATGACGTAAGGAAAAATACCAGTCTTCCTTGGTAATGATTCAGAGTTACCATTGAAAACGGGAAAAAGTTTGATTCGAATGGAATGTAATACCAGCTACTTACCAAATGAAAAAAAATAAATCTTAGCTTTATTTACAGCTTAGGGTAATTCCAGAAGAGACACCCAACATTTAAAAAATAATCTGTAGGAAAAAGTTTTATTGGATAAAAATTTGACATTCATAATTTTACATACACTACATTTTGTGCTTTATCAGAAAAAAATACATATACTTATTAGCATAAAAATATGTCTCGAAATAACTAAACAATATCTAGGGCTTGTTTCTTTCCAGCATAATGTTACCTATAAGAGAGATGCCGCACTTTATTTTTCTTTTTTGTTGAGAGGTAAGTTTTCCATTCTCTTCTCTTCCACATTCATTACACAATGAGCCGCACAGAGTACATGTTTCATGAAGCCGCTTTGCACACCTGCTTCAGTAAATCCAGACCACCTTGGAAGTAGTTTTGTAGTAGTTCTCTCAACATTCACAAAAAATATTGTCAGTGTCAATACAAATTTATTTCATAGAAAAAAACTTTTATTTTTCTTGTAATATTCTTTACGAGATGTTTTCTTCCTCTTCACACCTTTAGAGAAGCCACAGGTTGGGAAGTTTCAGGAGATGCTGATATGGATATGTTTTACTTCTTCTCCTTCAAACTTTCTAAATTTTCTCTTGTGGTAAGAAACTGTACACATTGCTTGAACCTTCGTTTCTGATGAAGAGGTATTTGTGGGAGTGGGCTTATGTCATGGAGATACTTTGTTGAAGTTTCTTTAGAAGTGGAAGGTGTAGGATCTTTTATACTGTAGATTTTACTATAGAATTAGATTTTATTGGAACTGTAGAGGACTCTGGTGATTGAATAGGCCTATTTGGGATAGAAGGAGTAATATTAGGTCTATTTCCATCAAGTACTTCAACATTCTCAGGAGGATAATGATTACATCCTGTATTTACAGAAGCCGAAGATGTATCAGAAATTGAATAAAAATGGCCAGGAATCGCATCAGGATGAAAAGGTAAGATTCCAGTCACCTCAAATCCTGAAACAGCATTACCAGCAGTGGCAGCCTTTTCCCATGCATTACCAATGAGCTGTCCCGCTTGATATCTGGTTATATTCAGGTTTGGATGCTCTGGCATCAACATGCTAGCCTCTTTAATGTAGTTTCTCTTCAAAGGTCCAAAAAACGAGCGATCCAGGGGTTGGAGTGCTTGAGTTATATGGCTGGGCAAACAAACTATACCAAAATATTTACTGTCAGCAATTTTCAAAAATCTAAGGCACTTACATGATAAGCATGTCCAACCAGAATGAGAAATGTTTTTCCGGTTGGTTTTCTTGGTACAAATTGTTCTACAAACCACCGAAGATATAATTTAGCACCTATGTAGGAGGATTTTGAATTAATTTACAAATCTCAACCACCAGGTAGCCCATCACAGAACTCCTGTTTTTTTGTTTGCAATTTTCATTAAAAGGACTTCGGCATTAAAACATCCTATTAAAGTGATGTTTCCCCCCCTTTATTTAGGTGTCAATGTGTGGACATTTTTAGAACCTTTGCTTGCTAACACTTTCCCTGGTTTTTTAATGAGCGGGAATCCCGATTCGTCCATATTAAAAATGTGAATTGGTTTGTCCATCAGATTAATTCTCATAACAATAACTGTAGGATTTAAAAAAAAAATTGCATGTCTCGTCACGATTCATCCCTACACCTATAGCAATAGAAAGACCTTCGGCTTGTCTTATCGTTAGTTCCAAGCATACCCTGAAATTTCAGCTTCCCTAGAAAATTTATGTTTAGTGTTCAATATTTCGACGAACTTGTAAGCTAAAATACGGACTGTTGGTCTGTCAGCAGCAAATTCAACGTCGGAATGATTTCGGATATGACGAACATTCCTTTTTCTCATTGTCTGTACCTGACATACCTCCTGGTCTAAGACCCCTGTTCGTGCAGTGGTTCCTGCCTCTCTCATACACATTTCCCCGGTCTTCCCTCTAGAAGCATCTTCTTTCAAAGTTTCTTCTGGCCAATTTTTTCGGTCTGACTTTTTTTTTTTTGGTAACAATTAAGCATTTTCCTGAAGGAAAAAAGTTCATACTAGAGATAAAATATAGAACAACAATAAATAAAAATGAAAATGAAATGTATGTTACAATTAATAAAATATGCCATAGGTTATATTGTTACACAAATCCAAACATGAATTTTATTAATATAATAGCCTACAAAATGGACCTTACGTTGGTTATTTTAACAGCAAAATTAAGTTTTAGAACTGCATTTCAGATTATTAGGAACTATTTGTTGCGACTATTTTTGTCACTCGCATGGGGGTATCCAGAGTTTTCCTGGGGGGAAGGAGGCATTCGGGGTAGTGGGGGCACAAGGGTCCTAACGAACACAATTTTAGCGGGACTGTATTAAACTTCTTGATAAATTTTAAGCATTTTCGGGTTTTGGGGGGGGGGGGGGGCACATGTCCCCATGCCTATGGTCTTTCGGTAAGTAAAGTAGCTCTTATTTCATAACATTTCTGTAGACTATAAAAGTATTATAAGTATACTTTAGGATATAACAATTATTTTCTTATTGATAATTAACTGCATAAGTGCAAATGTAATGTGATACGATCAACTTTATAGCATATAAAATACTTATAATGCTTAAAACATATTTTTATTTCGGGTTTCTAGAGTTTTTGTAAATAAAAATTTAAATAATTTTACTAACTGCAAATAAATTAAATCTCGTTGAGTATGTATACACATAAAAACATCTTTAAAAAGCACTCTGTAGCTTTTACCAAGTAAATCATTGAAACAAATATATTTTTGACACTGTGGCATCGCTCCTTTATTTTTGCGTGGCATCTTTACTAATGTTGAAGAAGATATGTCGCACTCACGGACTGCAGTGAAGAAACGTTTTTTTATCATGCTTGTACATCACAAGATTCACAACACAACAAAGGAGTAATTAAAACCGTGTTAAGCAATAAACTTATGAATACAAATAGTAATAAGGATTTATGTATACCTTCATTAAACTTTTTTGGGCCATAACTATCTGCTTTACGTAAAAAAAATTGGTTGTCTGTAAAGTTGGCTTACGGACGATAGTTTAACGTGACGTCATAACAAAACATTGATGAAATGATTGCATACTTTTATGAATAAAATTTAATAATTTTTATTGAATTATCACTATTTTGTATGGATACAAAGGAGTGAAATGAAATCTACAATTTACGATTATTTGCACTCATTAACTCAAATATATTTATTACTTTAACGAACAGATTATTTTAACTATAACTTTTATACATGTTTGCTATTTAACTTCTTCCAATCTGTGTTATTCTGTTAAGGATAGGAGGATGATAGAAAAATTAGTAAACGAATGGGACTGTTTCATGTTTAATGTGCCTCGAAAAAGTCAAATCTATGGTTGTTCCAATCGGGTGGAAGAGAGATAGATGCGGCGCAAGCGTACAATGAGCGTAACGGGACAAAGCGTAACGGGGAAATATGCATAACGGGGAAATGAGTCATCCATTTTAGTGCGTGCAGCCGACGTTCATCGATTTATTAGACGTTGTCACGTCAAAATGGGTAACTATACCACGGGTGCAGCATCTTACTTGCCGCGGCGTCTTTTCCGAAATTAAGCTGGACTCACAATCATCCGACTGATCCGTCCGTCACCCGTCCATCCGTCAATCACGTGACCTGCAGCCAATCAGATGGCCCGGAAAATTCCATTCGTCCGTCCGTCAAAACCTCACCAAGATTTTAACTTTCGACGGACAGACGGATGAAATAACCTCTAAAATGTTAGCAAGATACCGGCGACCTTTAGTGTCTTACAAAATTTTCAATTATGTTTATTTGTTTGGTTGTGTTCATTAAATGTTGTTACATACGTTTGAACATATTTTGAACCACTCTAAATATTATAATAGACATTAGAGTGAAAAAATTGAGATTATTTATTTATTAGGAGCTTAACTTTCATAAAAGATAAATATATGAGATAATATACAAGAAAAATTTCCACCGTGGTCACAAGTGTCATATCACGTTTGAAAGGTGGCAATGGTACCTTCTTTTATAAAATTCTCGATCAATGAGGTAAACCTTTAAAATAAACAATGTTTTTCATAATATAACCAACAACAAAAAATTCCAGCTGAGATATCCGGACTTCGGTGAGAATGCTGGACGCTATTGTTCAACAGCTTTCTTCGGCATTAGGTGGTTGAAATTTTTTTTTAAAGACGAAGTTCTTAAAGTATTTAAAGGCTTTCCTCATTTGACTTATATTTGCATTTTGCATTAGCACATTTTCACAAGTTGGCCAACATAATTTGTCCAAAAACATTTTAGCTGTGTACCCAGCTAAATAGTATCACTGAAGAATCTATCAGTGTTACTCTGCACTCCTTGGAAGTTGTTGGGTGTTCTTCACAAACTTTAAACAACAACAGTGTTAATTTATATGCTTACACATTACAATTAAATATTTGTAAAGAGTTTAACCGCTCAGCCTGTCTCATATTATACAGTGACTGTTTCGCATCTTGCATGTAAATAATAAAGTGTCCATCGACGTAACCAAGCTATGACTTGCTTCTTGTTATTTACAAAAAAGGGAATTTGTGCTCGAAATTGGTTGACGTCGCGGGTTTGGTTTAGTGCCCGAATACTTGTGCAACTAACTTTACACTTAATTTTTCGAACGAATTTGGTGTGGCGTGACGCTCACTTACGTCTGGTGCTGCTCTGGTGAGTTCATTTCGGGAGTCACTGCAAACTAAATTCGCAATGGCTCTCAGTGTTGTTATCTGTCCCTCGGTTGAAAAGTAATTTAACATGAGATTGTTTTTCACACATTTTAACAGGCGAGAGCTTCGTACACAACAGATATTTTATGTTCTCTGAACATAAAGAAGGATTTTTCTTCACTAAAACTAAAATTCTCGATACTCTTTTTGATTTGAAGTTGCCTAGTCGCAAACTGTAGCACGTATTTTTCAAATCTATATCTATTAATAATTCTAACACTATATATCAATCAAAGTCATCCAATCAAAATATTCGACTGTCCCAGAAGAAAAATTAATAGAAAAAAAGGCATACTCCATGAACACAGAAGGCGTCTTAATATGCAACACCAGAAACTGCAAAGCAAGTAATTTGCTACGTCCTCATTCACCAAGATCTTGTCTCCCCTCTTCCTCAACGGTTTTTGTGTTGTACGTAAGTCACTTTTTAATAGCCATCTTCTCCAACATCATTACACACTCTTTTTAATGTGGAGACATGGAATTCTCTTTAGCTCTCAAATTTTCTGTCAAGTCATAAGTGATGCCAGGAGCAAAAGTCATGATCCACTTTCGTACAGATTGATCGCAGTTAGAACCCTTGTTTTATCCATTCACTTGTAGAAAGTTGATATCGCTAATTGTTTCCAAGGAATTATTTTTTAGTGGTTTATTTGAATTTTTAATTAAGTAAATGGAAGCCAAGAGATGTGTTCGTTGAACTGAAGAATAAAGTTACCTACAGATTTATTTTGTACGAAATACAGTTCGTTCTATTTGATTTTAAGCAACAATTCTTTCTTACGAAGCTTGGCCTAAAGTCGTATTTTCCTTTGTGTACCATCAGTGGCGCATCCCGGGTGGGGAGGGGGTTGGGTGTTTAAACCTCCTCCGAAAATGTGAAGAAAAAATCTAAAATGGAAAAAGTAAAAACATTCCCAGTCCCAGCAAAATAGGTACGATGGTCTATGGGCAGCGCTCAATCTACCAAACTTTGTGAGATGTTTTCATGTCAGTGTATACATTATGGTGTTAGTATAACATTTGTAGTCTGCTACCGTGAATTACTTTAATTTTTTTACAAATTAGTTTGTGTTATATAGAAACTAAGAATTGTTTGTGCACTACGTTTATCTCAATTTTTGCATAATATTGGACTGTATTTTTTGCAGTTTTAACTGGACATTATATGTGTGAATTTTATACCCTTTGTTTTTACTCGTGGAGTGAACTTAATTTGTGTGTTGAATGCAGTAAAAAGCAAACCATCATTGTCAGTGATTTAAGTTGTACAGAATGTGGACTTTAATGCATGCTATGATTCTCATGGTATTAAAATAATATTGATTTTGAGCGGACGAGACCCTGGATTTGATAAAGGTATCTTTGTTTGATTCTTGTCTAAAACAAATTTTTTTACCGTACTAAAAATTATTATTTTTTCTACCAGCAGTATATTTATTAATTAGATACAAAAACTTCTTAAATAGCACCAATTTTCATCTAGAAATCCGAATTTTCCAGGGAGATGACCCCCGACCCCCCTCTTTCTTTTTGAAACCGGTGTTCCTTTATAAAAAACAAACTTCAAATCCCCCCCCTCCCCCAAAAAAAATTTCTGGGTGCGCCTCTGTGTACTATCAGTAGAGACCCGGAAATTTCGCGAATTCGTCTGGCCTCAGGGTAGAATTCCAAGTCATAGGTGTGTTAAACCGATGTTTCTTATCCATTGGTTGATTTCTTAGTGAGAATAGTTTTATCCTTGTTAATTGGCACTAGCTGATTCGCTTACTTCTCTCCTAGCTGGGCATCGTTGGCTCACGGTCCTGTAGGGGCGTGTCCAGGTAACTGCGGTCCAATCACGAACACAGTGCGAGAGTGTGAAGGTTTGCATTCTAACTTGCGACTAAATGAATGCGCGAAATTTCCGTATCTCTAACCATCAGTATTTTTCAGTGTGATGAGCTCATCATTTCTACCATTACTACTAAGTGATGCTGCTACTTCCGTGTCACTGAAAGAAATATTACGGTATTTTTGAGAAAAAATTCAGTCAGTTTCTGATTTATGACCTTTTCGAGAGCTATGTTTGTGTGTTGCGTCTTAACATTCAGTAATCGTGACTGTTTCATGATTTTCATATTTTTATTCTGTATTAAGATTGTGAAAATTCTAACAGCAAAATAGTTAAAAAAGTTCTTCAGTACATCCTTAAATTGTTTTGTATTAAAATTATCAGTTCATATTACATTATGTATAAATGAACTATTTGAAAATTCCAAAAGCTTGTCGTTTTCATTCCTCAAAATCCATTCAAGACATCTAAAATGAGGAAAAAAAAATGTTTCTTAAAATTTATTCTGCCTGTACCACATAGAATTATACATTTTAATTTTTGAACACAAAGAACAGTTTTACCTTTCAACATGTTTTGGTAACAAAATTAAATTTTAAACTTTATTACCAACTATTTTATTATAGTGCACATCATGCACAATTGTTTATACTGGGGTGTTTTATACGTAAAGTAAAATAATCTAGTTATTATGTTCTCTTTTCGAACATTAAAAATTGTAAAATATTCCATTGTCTAACTTAAGGAAACGACTGATACACATGCAATCACTGACACATGTATAGAGAGAGGTTCACAAATCAATGACTCGTTTAAAAATATACGTTTTTTTTCAGCATGTGTGAAATATGTAAAAATACGATGGTGTAAAACGACCGTCATATGTCAGGACTGAGTTAATTTACGGAAAACATTTTTTGAAAGCTTTCAAACTAATGCGTGAAATCTTTAATACCGCGTGTTTAAATGATTACCTGCTTTTTAGAATCTCAATGTAAGTGTCTTACGTTTTAATTTTTTTAGATATGTGGTGTAATATTTTTGAGTTTAAAGAAAAACTGTTTATGAATTAACAAAGGAATTATTCATTGCATTTGAACTGTTTTAGCTTCTTTCATTTAAAAAAAAAACTTACTTAGGTGTTTGGGTGGACTAGTTTTTTCCACATTTTTTTTGACGTGACAACGTCTAATAAATCGATGAACGCCGGCTGCACGCACGAAAAAGGATGACTCATTGTCCCGTTATGCTCATTGTCCCGTTACGCTCATTGTACGCTTGCGCCGCATCTATCCTCCACTCGATTGGCCTATAAATCTACTATTATATTAAATATGTTAAGGCGGGTTTTTCAAAAGTAGCTTTTATATTAAGTACTTTAACTAAACTATTTTATTATTAATAATTTTTTGTTCATTTTTCATTTTTCCAAAATAAAGAGCAATAATCAAAAAGAAACACAAAAGAGAATTTTAAAAAAAAATTAGAAATTTTAATATCAAGTTGAACCGCTTAACCGACGTGCAAGGGAATATACTATTTTATGGAGCACATTGAACATTCCAATTAAACAATCACTTTAATTAAAAAAGTATTAGTTAAAATAATCTGTTCGTTGAACTAAAGTAATAAATATATTTGAATTAATGAGTGCAAATAAAAGTAAATTTATCATTTAAATTGTAGATTTCATTTCACTCCTTCTTTGTATCCATACAAAATAGTGATAATTCAATAAAAATGATTCAATTTTATTCATAAAATTATGCAATAATTTCATTAATATTTTCTCACGACGTTGTCACGTTAAACTATCGTCCATAAACCGACTTTACAGACAACCAATTTTTTTGTACAAGAAAAATCCACTTTCAAAGTACGTTCTCTGTTTTGTTAAAAAAAAACACTCTATTTTACATAATGTATTTTTGACAGCGACCATTAAGCTATCGACATCTTAATATTGTAAAGTAATAAAAATACATCCATATAGTTCCATTTTACCTAATCACAAATCATTAATTATTTATTCATTATTCTTAAGCACATTTAGCGATCGATCTCTTAAATTTTTTTGAATCACTTACCAAACAATTTTACTGAGGTAAAACAGGCCAAGTGGTTAACTTAGGTAACACTTAGCTTTTATTAAAATTTACACTGAAAATTAATTAGCATTTAACAGTTAAAAAAGAGGTTCGATTTTAACTCGGTTTTAGTCACAACGAAGAATTGAAATATATGATTGTTGTAATCTAATAAAATTGTTCTTCAAAGTACATAAAATGTGGAGATTTTTAATATAAAATTAAATGATTACATATTTTGATAATCACATAAAATAGTTTAGTATACTTGCTTCGCATATTCGCGTAAATTGTTTACACATCTAAATGATAAATAATGTGACGCAAGTAATTTTTCGCAACCTATCTGTCCTTGTATTTTACCATAAAATAAGGAACATTGATGTGCCTTGTGAACTGTTCCTCGCATTCGGACAACCCATGCATGAACATTTCTTATCCTTTACAATGTTCGACATTCTAAAATTATCAATCAGAAATAAAGTTTGAATAGTAGGTTTTTAACTTTTGATAATTAAACCATATATTAAATGCAAGACTGAATGTAGGCCCGATACAAGAATAATCTGGTGCAAAATCCCTCCATTCAAAGATCCCAGTGGCTGGCTTCTTCTGGAGTTTCATCGTTCTGAAGGCAGAGGTAAGGAAAGCTTCTCTTCAAGGTCACCTAACGGTGCTGATAACAGCTAACGAGATATTGGAACCTGTGGTTGGCTAGGGGGGTGGGGGTGTGAGGTTTAAGAAGGATTGCGGCATGACTTGACTTGGGTGTATCGGTTTTAGTGAGGCGGGATGATAAGCGCGACGCTCGCTGGTGCTTCTAGCGCGGTGTCTCCTCTGGACTGGCGCGCAGTCTTCTCGTCGTCACAGGACAACTGTGAAATTTTAACGGTGACCGTATATGGCGGAGAAATTAAGATAAAATTGTAATGCAAGTCCGTAAAATTGTAACGCAAGTATAACGAAAAGTGTAACGATGACCTTTAGTCATCCTAGATGACGGACGTAACGAATCAAGCAATGTTTCTGAAATCCAAGATGGTATCCGTAACGTAAATTGCAACGGTGACATTATTCAAAACGACAGGTGTGGCATAAAACATTTTTATTACTTTTAAATGATAATTTTTTTAATATATTAATAAATTACTGGTTTACTCTCGTCGGGAATCGAACCGAGGACCGAAAACAGTAAAGTAACTGAACATTTGTAGTATGCAATTTTTTAAAATATTTTTTGGAATTTTTTCGGAATTACTAGCATTAAAATTACGGATTTTCAAAATGGCGGCCGTAACGCGAATTGTAACAGTTGTAACTTAATACAAGATTGCTGTTCTGTCTCGAACAGGTGCTAATATTAACTATTACTTAAAATTTAAAAAAAAATACAGGTCCGAATATGCATGTTATTTTTACATAGGGTAAATCCAGGAGAGATGGACCACCGGGTGAGATGGACCGGTGGCATAGTTCACGAACCTGCAAATAGAAAGCGCCATGGTTGGTAGGAATGTGTCGTGGCAACCGTATATTGCTTGCTGTGTTTTTTTAGTTCCTTTGTATGATTGAATTGAGAAGATATTAAAGAAAATAGAAAACAGGTAGGTAAAAATTTTTGTTAATGTGAACGCAGTTGTGTCGTAGACATTGGCGTAGCTGTTTTCATAATGTTGGGGGAGACAAATAATGATTTTGATGTCATGTAAACCCATTCCCCTCTTACTAAGACAAGGGGTCCGGGGGTCCTCCACCGGAAAATTTTGATTTTAAAAATGCAAAATAGCGCTTTTTAAGCAGTTTTTGTACCTAACCATTGGATACATCGATGTTAAAATTATTATTGTTTCGTTAAGATAAAATTTAATGAGTGAAGAAATCACAAATAAAGTTGGGCAGAATAATATTATAAAATAAAAATATCACGGTCTAGAAAGTTGGGGGGGACAGTCCCCTCCACCCAAAATGTTCAGGGGGACACGTCCCCCCTGTCCCCCCGGATCCTACGCCCCTGGTCGTAGAGACAGTATTTTGCAATATTTTTGAACCATCATTCCTTACAACAAGTAAACAAGCTAAACGTATCTTTGTAGTGTTCTGTAGCTACGCTGGGCACAACAGGGACGTAATGGCGGCCTGGTCCATCTCTCCCGAACGATCGGGATAGATGGACCAAAATAAAGTGGGAGAGATGGACCATCGTGGGAGAGATGGACCATCGTTTTAAATGGGGCTACGTATTATTAATGAGTTTGTAATGTCGTTTCTACAAAAAAATCACAAAACATATTGTTAAGTAAATTGTAGGTTAATTTCCAAACTTTTAACGTAAATTCTACTCTCCATTAGGCCTACTTAAAAAACAAAAATACAATATAGGCTGTATGCGGTAAAGTGAGCACTTTTGAGGCCATAGTTACTTTTATAATTCGATCAAATTACTATCTTTCGGCCACTTTTAAATAGGATATAAATAATCGCGTATGAGCCTATTAACTTACATGAAGTTTTCTCATTAGTCGCGTGTTCTTGTTCGTATTTAAAAGTTGCGAAGTGCTCACTTTACCTCGTACAGCCTTTAATAATTTTTTTACAACTTTTTGTAGTCATTTGAAATATAATTCAGTCAATTTGTGTGTAAAAATTAATTTTATATTCGAATGTAAATTTGATTTTGAAGATCAATACGCCTATTATGTTGACCTTTGTTTAGTACAGATATAAATTTGTTTAAAAGTACGTATGCAATAATTGAATTATTGGTCTAGTGGGTAGCACGTCCGCATGGCTTGTATGCTGTTTCAATGGCGAGGGCAACTACATTCCTCCCTATTGCATTTTTAAAGGGAAGAATAAGAAACAGGAGTTCAGTGATGGCATGTCTCCGAGTTCCATGATTGCAATGAACGTGAAATCTGCTTACATAACCTCTGAATTTTTTTTCGACTGTTTGAATCATCACTTTTTGCAAAGAAAGCCTGCTGGAAAAGTACTGTTGATTCTTGACGGACACTCCTCCCATTGCAGCAGTGTGGAAATGCTTGAATTCGCTAATGAAAATGATATAATTTTGCTTAGCCTTCCTAGTCACACGACCCATTTCTTCCAGCCACTTGACAGAAGCTTTTTTAAATCTTTGAAGTCTAACTGCAACAAAGAATGTAATGTGTTCATGAGGAACAACCCATTGCGGCCGATTACGAGACTGCAATGTGGCAAGTTGCTAGGATGTGCTTGGTCCAAATCAGCGACTGTAGAAAATGCAGTTTCCGGCTTCAAGGCATGTGGAATTATTCCGCTAAACATGTCTGCAATACCAGACTACGTTTACCTGACACCTAGCGAAGATTCAACAATCATCACCCCTGACACTAGAGGTTCTAGTGAAACGTCACTTTGTGAAGCTACTGAAACGAACATAGTTCAACTACACTCTCCACACATTGGTTTGACATCAAACCAAGAAGCAACCATAGTCACCGATAGGTCTACCCCTCCACTCGAATCTGCTCTGCCTATAAGACATTTCGAACAGCCTATCAGTGATGAATACCTGGCGACTCCTGGAACTTCGTCAGGGCGCACCAGTGTCTCCAAAGTCAAAGAGGTCGACAACCCCACGCCAACAAAAATTTTGAACAACATCTCACCTATTCCAATCACAACAAAAAAAACTACAGCCCGCGGTAAGAGTGCAAGTGTTTCTAAAGTACTAAATTTTAAGGATAATGTGCAACGTATTACCCAAGGAAAACATGACAAACTGAAGAAAATAAAAGGACAAGAAGAAATAAAAGGACGGAGAGAAGAAGCTATCCAATCTAGGACTGTTAGGCCTACCAAACATAAAAAACCAAACACCAAAGGATTTTCTCAGTTAATTTTGTATGATGACAGTGATGATGGTGACTGGGACAAAGATGAATGTGTCGGGTTTAATGAGGACTACAATACTACAAAAAGTACAGAAAACTGGATTAAATGCACAGTGTGTTTCCGTTGGTTGCATGAGAACTGCACAAAGTACGAAAATAAGTGCGATGTATGTAGAAAAAAAGAACTAAAATCTTTACGGGTTTTGAAAAACTACATCTGAAAGAAGAAAGACCTTGTAAAACATGTTAATGTATAGGCACTGTAGACTTGTTGTACGTCAGAAACGATTTTTGTTTAATTGAGTGCTTAAATATGAATTTAAAGTTAGTCATAAATGATTAAATAGCTTCCTCAATGCTGGTACATCTCTCCCATATAGCCTGGTTTATCTAACCCTGGGTATATGGTATAGATGGACCAGTACTGCAAAATTTTTCAACATTTTTCTTCACTTTGTTAACGTAAATTTTCTAAATATACCTTTGCTTTTCATATACATAGTTAACCAGAATATCATAGCGAATTTTACTTCACCAATATCTTGACAAATAACAAAATTATAAGAGTTTCAAAAAAGGTGGTCCATCTCTCCTGGATTTACCCTATACCTTATTTTATTCTCAGTCTGTTAAATGTCTCGATGGCCGTGCAGTTAAAGGCATACGTTTTACAACCTAGAGATCAGAGCTGCGATTGTTCGAATCACAGCTCTTCCAATGTATTTTGCATAAAAAATTAAATTTAATATGCCGATAGGGACCATAATAGCTCTGGTAGGTAATGGAAAATCGACCTTATGTGATGAGACAGAGCAACGCTTGCGCTATCTAGGAACAAACAACAGAAACAAAGTCGTCGGTATCCAAGATGGCGGCCTCCAGCGGAACAGAAAAAATCAATATGGCGGCCGTGACGAAAATTTCATCATGAGTGTGTGGGGCGTTCGATTTAAAGATGGTGGATCCAAGATGGCGTATACAATATGGCTGCTGAGGACAAGATCAAGGTCAAATTTGAGGTCAAGGTCATACAAGGTGGCCGCCGTGACGTCACAATCCAAGATGGCGGGCGTACACACAGATCCAGCGTCTGGCGTCTGTCCCCGGACATACTATTACATACTACTGATATACCTACAGTGACAAAAGAGCTTTTCCCCCCCCAACCAACCCATTCACTTCCTTCATGCTTTTTTCTCTTCCCCCCGAGACATACAGATATTTGACTCCTCCTATCCACTATCCAGTAGCACGTGGCCAGTGGCCCAGCATAGTACGGCCAAAGACCGCTAGGGGCGTACACTGTCAATTCCCAGCGATTGAAGCGATCGCTGCGACGGAGCTTCCTACTACAACAATTCTTCTGCGAAACCGCCCAGAAAATTTAACCTGGGCTTGCGAGTTCAATACATTATGAATATATCCAATGACATTAGACTGTACTCGAAATCATGTCTCAGTCTCACACATAATGTTGATTTTTGTTTTCGTTGAAATGATTTTTAAGAGCTGTTTATAAAATTTTAATTCAATACCTATTTACAATTATTTTAACTTTTTTTTTGTAATTTGTTGGAAGTAGGTACACATATACAAAGCATATTTATATCTCTCTATATATGTCCATCTATAGAGCTCACTATATATAAATCTCTCCGTTCTACCCTCTAGTTCTCTATATCTCTATATATTTACTTATATACATTTCTATCCATATCTCTCCATATTACTATATCTCTCTCTATACCTCTCTGTGTCTATGATCATATCTAAATCTCAGTCAATCTTCCTATCTGCAACTCTCTACATCTCTCTATACATTTATTTATCCCTTGATCTCTCTATCTCTCTATATATCTGTAATTCTCCCTCTCGCTATCTCTCTTTCTCACTCTATACCTCTAACCATACATCTATAGCTCTCTATGTCTTTATTTTCTGTCTACATCTTTATCTTTACAAAACAGGCGACGAACACACAAACATTAATCTAATTATATATTTTTACCTATCTATATTTTATCCATCGTTTTACTTGTCACGGGTAGGATATGTATCTAAAAACACGTGCGTATTCGAATACAACGTTGTGTGAAAATTTTAAATCAATCGGTGAAGAACTTTCAGAGATTTAAGATTGTGAACGAACGGTCACATTTATTTATATAAATTTTACTATCGTTGAATATACACTCTTTAGAATAGTCTTAGAGTATTTAAATAAACCTTCAAGTCATGTCAGTCTCTAACAAAAACAGTCTTCTTCCATTTACATGCACGCTTAGCCTGTATTTAAAGGAACGCAGAACTAAGTTAAAGTAACGTGGCGTAGTTTATAAGAATGTCCCTTTAACTGGAACTACAAAAATAAAATAAAATACTTCGTTTATTTGAGGTCGCATTATTCGTTGAAAAGTTCGTAATTATTCTGTGATTTATAATGGATTTTTATAGAGACCATGGTCGTATAGTTTCCCAAGTGTCCGTGTTCATACTGTGTTGTTGAATTCACTTGTTTGTTGTGAACTCTCTGTTGACGAGAATTTAAGAGCAATTAAAAAAGGGTGGACCCCGCCTTTCCGGGCACACTTAAGGTGTGTAGAGCTTCAGGGAAAAGAACGCAATTTAAAAACTTCATTAAAAAAATTAAGTGTTTATTTGGAGGCCGATAAGTTGTTTGGTTTCTTGCATTGCACCTTTATCTTCATTTCACCGCCACATAATGTTACGGTCTCCATTTTAATATCATGGTTGTCCTATGCACGACGATAAGACCGCGCGCCAGTTCAGAGCCTTGCGCTTAGATGCGATAACGCGCTAGAAGCACCAGCAAACGTCGCATTTACTATCCCACCTCACTAACACCTTTGGCAATAGTGTATTCCGCAAGCATAAGCCAATGTAAGCGCAAGTGAAACCTAAGATTCACTTATCCCCGATCAAACAACCGAATAATCCACATTCGTGCAACTTAGAATTTTAATTTTTTTTTATTTTTTTCTGTTGTATGCGTAGAAATGTACGTTAGTTTAAGGATATTACATTAACAATCTTTTCGCAAAAAAATCATCCCCCCTCCCTCCATAGGAGTGTTGGTTTTCGCACATGATAATAAATAATTTGAAAGATTTTTAGGTTAGTTCAACTACATAAATAATACGTTAAATCGTCATTTGAGTGTAAAAATTCTCGCAAAAAAGTTAATTCTTTATTTTTTTCCGTGAGGGCAGGTTTTCATCCGTTTTAACCCATTGGATGGGTTAGGCCAAAGACATCCACAAAATTTCTGTGAATGAAATTGTTTTGAAGTTATACTTTTTTAGACGGGTTATCAAAAAAATGATTGCTTATAAAAATTTTTGTTTATAATGATTACAAGTGTATTTGTATAAGTGAGGTTTTTTTCTCGTATGTATAATTTATTTGCATTATATACGATAAATTATTTCATTATTCTTTAGTAAAAGAATTATAATTTATAAATTATAATAAATGATCAATAAATTTGTTGATTTTATTTATTAATAAAAAATTATCACGGTTATTTTACTTTAATAAATAATTTATTTTAAACACGTGTTTATATTAATAATGAAATCTGAGTATTTCATTATTTTTTTTAGTTTGATTGAATTTATACTTTACCAACCGTATTCATTATATTATTCCAGTCCTTATAATATTTTACTTGTATTAATTATTCTCATGCAAAACTAGGATTAGTTTTTTTTATAACGCCAAGTATATAACTTCTAACGAGAGTACATAAATACAAGCCCCCGTTGTTTTCTTTTTTGTGATCCTGACCCCGAAGTCGCACGAGCGAGCAGCGAACCCCCGATATGTTCGGGAACTGTCGGGAGGCTCAGTGAATCTTAAAGACTTCGACTCGGGCCAGGCGGTCTGTGCTTTTAGACACAGCGCGTGGCGAACACCGTAGAAGAACTGAGGTCACGATGCGCGCCTTTCACTTCTATCGTCCCCGACACCTCCCATCCGCCACCGCGAGCTGCCTGCAGAAAACTCAGCCCCAATGTTGCCTCATTACGTGTTCTCCCCCCCCCTCTTCCCCCCTCTCCAACACACATCTTCGACGGGGCGCGAAAAGTCATAAAAGGCCCCTCGATGCGGTCTTCCCGGCTTCAGACGCGAAAGTCCTTCGGCGAAAGTCGGGACGAACTGCGACGTCTCGGAACCATCATGAAGGTACGTGTTCGCCATTGTTAGGAGACCAGGAAAAAAAAAAAGCGGATTAATTTCGCGATATGCTAAAATGCAAATAATTGTACTTTTTATGCAACTTCTGCAATTGGTTCGCTATTAACCTGGAGGACTGCGGGCCAATTGTGGACCCTCAGTCAAAGAAGTGTCGAAACACGAGTCTCCCAATTGAGACGCCTCACGAGTCAGCAGCCAATGAACAGGTGATTGTTTGCCGTGTACTCGGCAGAGTCAAGCTAGTCGGCGTGGTAGTAAAAGTTAGGGGCAGGCATTTTTCGCGAATAAAGCTGAACGCCTATTAGACTGCAACAGGATATACCCGCACCAGCGGTTTCTCCCTTGTGATTGGCGGCCGTCTGCGAGAGAAGTAGTTGCCTTGTTTGGCTGAGCCACTCAGGACGCATTTGCTTCCGCAATGAATTACTGTGATTGGTGTTTTGACAATCGTCATGCACCTGAAAGAAACTCAACCAAATCACGAAACACAGACGATGCTATAGTGTCTTAACTTTCAGCTAGTCTCGGAATATTTTCGCGAAATATGCATGGCCCTAGTAATAGTTATTTAAATAAAAA
Source organism: Bacillus rossius redtenbacheri (assembly GCF_032445375.1). Taxonomy (NCBI): domain Eukaryota; kingdom Metazoa; phylum Arthropoda; class Insecta; order Phasmatodea; family Bacillidae; genus Bacillus; species Bacillus rossius. The sequence goes on along the minus strand of NC_086344.1, from coordinate 3,742,036 downwards.
AATTTTAATACACAACAGATAAAATAATTTCTCCTAGTTCCATACGGATCGCTAACCTCATTACATATTGTCCGGAAAATGTTCTTGTTGTGAATTTTAAATACCGATGAAAAAATTTGTAAGATATAAAACTAATAAACGTAGGGCGCATGCAATATATGTTTCATGAATGGATGATCATTTCATTGCACCGCAAATAATATGAACTTTTCCGTGAGTTTTCTCAACTACAGCTACTCTCCCTACACATTTTTAGTTTAAAATCTTACAAGTATTTTCATAGGTATAAAAATTCGCAGTCACATATTTTCGGGACAATCTGCATGGGATTTTGAATCAGTATGGAAGTAGGCGAAAAGAGTTTTTAAATCGTGGTGTATTAATGTGTTTTTTTTAATTAAAATAATTATTTTCTGCTCTTTAGTATTGTGCGTGCATTGTCATACAGTCCTGAGCTATGTTTCCCATCGGGAAGTTAGTTTGAAACAGATTTCAAAATTTGAACCGAACAGACAGACAGGAAAGCGAGTTCATAATGACTAGAGACCTGAAAAATTCGCGGGTTCATTTCGTGTTATGCTAAAATTCAAATAATTATACCTTAGTGCTGCTTCTGCCATTGGTTCACTGTTAATCTGGAGGACTGAGGGCCAATTAGAGACCCTCACTCATAGAAGTGTCGAATCACAGGCCACCCAGTCGAGACGACTCACAGTCAGCAGCCAATGAACAGTTGGCATTTGCCCGAAAGTGTAGAGGATATTGGAGTCTATATTGGAGGTCATCGAACCCGCGAATTTTTCCGGTCTCTAATAACGACGTAATACCAAACACTCCAGTCGCATTCCCAGATTCCCCTAGCGCAGAACTCCATTACGGCCACCTGATATCCTGTTTCCTACAATTTACAGAAATCCTCTCATGTGGATGCCCGAGTTGTACTTCTTGGCCGTAGCTCACGGCCTATTTCCTGCCACACAAACCTGCACGCTATCAGTTGTATGCGTCCTTCTCCATTCGCCACGAACATAAACAGCCCTATTACTCAGAGTGAATAAATTACAACGGCTGAATAGGGCCATGCATATTTCACGAAAATATTCCGAGAATAGTTATAGGCTGAAACACTGTAGCATCGTCTGTGTTTCGTGATTGGGTGAGTTTATTTCAGGTACATGACGATTGTTAAAACACCAATCACAGTAATTTAGCGGAGAAGCAAACGCGTCCTGATTGGCTCAGCCAAACAAGGCAACTACTTCTCTCGCAGACGGCCGCCAATCACAAGGAAGAAACTGCTGGTGCGCGTATACCTTGTTGCAGTCTAGTAGGCGTTCAGCATTATTCGCGAAAAATGCCTGCCCCTACGGATGAATTATGCTTCATGTTCAGGAAGTTAATAGTGATTTTTCAGTTGTTTTATTTCCTTTTCTAAATTCGTTTCCCATTTATACCCCCATGTTCCGAATTTTGTCAATTGACGAACTCGATCGAGATTTCCCATCTCAACATTTTATGTACCAACCCGAAAGTAATTAATGAGTAATTATAACAGAAATCTTGTCCATAAAAATTTTCATAAACGAAATTTTGAGTTAAAAATGGTTTTGCGGTCCAAGCACCACAAAACAAAATAAAAAAAATCTAGCGTGATATGTCGCATTATGGTAACAACTTCTATAGGTACCTATTCTATATCCGAAATATAGGTATATACAAAAAAATAATAAAAATATTTTCAGCAGCAAAACTTCTAAACTTGTTTTGGGCTTAACGTCCTATGAATGCAGTTCGTTCGACATATACAGTTGCAGCTGCATAGAAACAAATCTAGCATCTGCCTGGTGACATGTATTTCCACTTCGATCCACATACACAGAAAAAATCTTGTGTAATTTAACAAAAGATTCCTTTGGAAACCAGTTGCCAAGGAATAGTTTGTAATACTACAAGAAAGATATCGTATCTTTGAAAAACACATGGCTATGGTTATTTTTGCGTATATGAAAAGAGTTTTTGAGATACTGAGTATTTTTTATGAAATTCAGCTCATAATAAAAATGTGTATTTTAATTAAGGTTTTATTCAAGAATATTTTTTAAACAATAAAAAATATAATCGAATATTAAATAATTGGACTTTATTTTGTATTTACTGCTTAAAATATGTGAAATAAATACTGGAAATAAATTCAGGGAACGGTTTACAAATAACTTGAACAGTTGTTGGAGGTTCTGGGACAATACAAAGCATAAAAAATCCATTAAGGTATAACCTACCGGAATAGTTAGATTTCGAAGAACCTTTCTCTTCTGGAAATATTTTGGAAATTCTTTTAACTCCTGAAACATCTTTAGAAATCAAAGTACCTAACATTCTATATATTTGCAAATATTCAAAAAAGATCGATTGAACATTTTCTCATATTACATACACCGAAAATATTTTTAATGTGATGCAACGCAATGCATCCAGCATTTAATGTCTTAAAGAATTTCATATTATGCTTACTTAGGTAGCTATGCAATTATTGTTTACATTCAAAAACTATTTTTAATCGCTTGCACTAATACGTGGTCGCATATATTTTTGGACAAAGTTTTAAGGTAATATTGCAACGAATTTGTCACTAAGGAAGTTTTTTTTCAATTTCAACTACAGGTTTTACCTTAATAGTTCATTTGATCAAACATTGTTTCATCCAAAGGTTTTACATAAGTTAGGAGTTTTTAAATAAATTTTAAAGGATTTGATAGTAGGTATATATATCTATATTAAAAAATAACTTTTTGTCTTTCTACATTTATCTTCACCCTTGCAGTTTTGGTTAGTTTGATAAAATTTACTTCAGACTAAAGTTTTTAACAATATTTAAACTTTAAACAAAAATAAACATTATTTGATAGAGTTCATGGTAGGGATGAATTATTTTCTTTTTACAACCCCAGACTTCTACATCCACTTGCAGTAATGGTTTCGATTTAAAAAAAAAAGGTTTTCAGACAAAAGTTTTAAATAAAAATTATAAGATTTACAACAATGTGAACGGATCCGATGTTGTGCCTACTAAGTAGTTTATGAATGCTTTTGTTATTAAACCCTGTTTATTCTACCCCTTGCAATAATCGTTGGTCGTACAAAAAATTATTTAAGACGAATGTTGTAGATAATAATTTTAATTTTTACAACAAACCAGAACGGTTTAATAGTGTACATCCTATGTAAATTATGAGTTTTTTTTAATTATCTACCTTTATTTTTTCAACCTCTTCCAAATTTGGTTTCTATTATAAAAATTTGTTTTAGTCAAAAGTTTAAGACAAAAATTAAAATATTAACAAGCGATCTGTACAAATTCGATGTTGTGCCTACGAAGGGAGTTATGATTGGTTTTTTGTCTTGCAACTCTTGTTTTTTCACCCCCTTGAAGGTATGGTTAGTCGTATCAAAAATTCATTCAGACAAAATATTTTGGTTTTACTCCTACGAGTTATAATACGTTCAAACGAATGTGATTTTTTCCATATAATGGGAGTTACAGCGATTTATCTGTTTTTTAAAAAACATTCCACAGAGTGGGGTCACGCAACCATTACTGCAGAGATTTTTTCTTGAAGCAACTTAAAGTTCAATTGATGATCTTCAACTTGTTGGCTGGGCATCCGACACATTGGCTGAAGTGTAGTGTTTGCATTATGGAAACGGTTTTTAATAACTCTATTTGATTTCATTTGAACAGAACATTAACTTTAGCATGGGTAAATCATTAAAAAAAAGTTACGTTATTGCTTGATTTAAAATATTTGTTATTAAAATTCTTTTGTTTTATTTTTTATTTACAGGGCTTTGCAATCGTGTCGGTTCTACTGCTGGCGACTAAACAAGGTGAGTACATGTTTGTCCCGTAATTCATTAATATCCTATTGTTTTATATATGCAGTTATTACTTATAAAAATATTCAAATTAATAATTAAATTATATCAAGTACCTAAATATATGTGTAATAGGCATTGCAAATACTTTGTTTATCCTAATTTAAAGCAATCTGTCTAAATGAATAGTTTATTTAAGTACGTTAGTGTAGTTTTAAGGAAGTTTATTTTACGTTTTTCTTTATCAACCAATCTATTGGATTTATTTTATTCGGCTATTTATTCGTTTTCAATCTTTATTGTAGGATTAGAAAAAAATATGTATTGAATATAAATTTTCGGATTGATCATCATTATGCCTTCCGGTAAACAGTAAATGGTAACCAGGATGTAGCCTTATTTGCCGCTATAACTGCAGCAGAATCAATGTACAAATAAATAAAATCGAAGTGTGTATCTGCTATTTTCGAGATTTTACATATAACGTATATATTTCCTTTTAGCAAGTTACATAACTAATATAAATAAATCGTTTAAAACTTTTATCTCTCTGTATGAAATTATTCAACTCAAAAACTCTTGATGCTATTGACTTGAAATGGAAACGAGTTTTTAACAGTAACTCAGCGATAGGTTTGGTATTTATATTATTGTGATATGTCAGAGTAAAATTTAAAACGTTTATTTTAAAAGGGAGGTAAGTAAATTCCATGCAAAGACTTAAGTCAATATTGTATTTTAAAGTAAGTGTAACTGTGCCTTTTTTTAAATAATATAAATTCTGTCATCAACATGAACTTGGGAGTAACTCGAGTTAGTGATTACACAAAATATTTTGTGCTTCATTCTCAAAGATAAGCAAAAATAAAAAGTGGGTCGCAAGGAAGATATTTAAATGTAGTTTTAACTTTAGTGTTTATATTTACAAAATAACTTGTGAAAATCATTCTGACCAGGAGAACGAAATACACGGGCAGAGCTAATTAATGAATAAATATATGAATGTAGTCTCATTCACAGCGAAGCTATGTGACGGATCAGTGACAAGAATGTATCGGTAAATGATATGGTAATGCCCCGAGGTAATTCTCCGGTACACGGCACCGCCCAACACTTTGTCCTCTGGCAAGAAATTTGGATGTTCCCGCGGTTTTGGAATCCAAACATGTCTTCAAACATTCTAAACATGTATCCCATCATTAGTCAAAACTAAAGGCTAAGATCCGAAAATAAAACATTATTTTACGCAAACATCAGGATTACTCAGAACTCAGGCAATTAATTTCGGCTGCAAGTTTATCAAAAAAAAAATAGTTGAAAAATTACTGTTTGTAACGTTTCCCAATGCTTGAATAGGTCTACGCCTTTTAAGCTGGACCTGAACCAAAATTTTATTGCAATTGATAGAGGAAATATATATGTTAATATTGGTGTAACTCTAAATAATTTACATTAATTAATTTATTGACGACAAATTTTGCTGAGGTTGTATGATTATTTATTTTTTTCGATTAAAAATTTTGCAGACGGTCAGTGTTCCATTTGAAATACTTTATTATGTGCGGTCAAAGTTATTCTGCTCTAGCTACAAAGACATAAACCATCATTGGGAAAAACTTTAGACCTTAAGTCATAAAAAATATACGTATTATTTTATTTTACTTTATGGACATGCAGTTAAAATTCGTTGGCCGAATTTTTATTCAACTTATATAATTTGATATATTTAACCCAATAAATAAATAAATTTGTACTGCCTACATTTATATAAATTTTTTTACACTATGAAAACTTACCTATGTGACAAGAGATACGGCAAGGAAAAAACTGTCACTTTTTTCAGGGTAACTAAGAGAGAAATTACAAATCACCCTAAGGATTTTTGAATATTAAAATTATGTACACAACAAATTTAACTTACTGCTACTGGAAGTATTTCACAATGAACAATCAGTAAACAATAAAACTTCTTAATAATTTTAAAGGATTATTTCGGCAACCAGTTACTAACAAAGCCTTAGCATATATCTACTAAATAAAAGTCTAACATTGACTGACAGACAAAACACAACAACCGTTGGGTTTAGAATCATGAAATTTTGCAATGGAGTTCCTCATATTACGTAGGTGAGCATTAAGGAAATATTTTTGAAAATTCATTCCCTATGGGTAGAGACCGGAAAAATTCGCCGTTTCGATGGCCTTCAGGATAGACTGCACATTCCCCTGTACACTCGGGCAAATAACGCAAGTTCATTGGCTGCCGACATGTGAGTCGTCTCGGCTGGTTCGTCTGTGATTCGATCCTTCTTTGGTTGAGGGTTTACAATTGGATGAGATGCGTCCAGATGAACAGTTAGCCAATAGAAAAATCATCTAAGAGGTATATGTATTTGAATTCTAGCCTATTGCCGAATGAATCCGCGAATTTTTCCGGTCTCTACCTATGGGGGTTAAAAACGGAAATAAAACGCGTACGAAATTATAGTGGCAAAGAAATCCTTATACAATTTTTGGTTAAGCTATTTTTATAAAGTCCTGTTTTAAGAAAATTTATGATATATATTTTTAAATAATTTATCATATAATAATATTGGGCAGATTATGTTACATGGAATATTTATTTGATGGCACTAAGAAAATAATGCTAAATTATTGTCATTTATATGTATTTACAACTAACAGTGAAGAGCAATTTGAATCGCATATGAAGATACATAACAAATTTCGTGATCGCCTGTCTGAGAACAAGGCTAAAACATTTTGACCAATTTTTATACTATTTATGGCAAAGTATATATTTATTTGTAAACAAATATTTTGTTGAAAAAGTCATAAATCTGACATGAAATTATCATTAACATTGATTGAAAAAAAGTATCTCTAGTAAAATCTAACTTATTGAGACATTCTTATTACGTTTGGTCAAAATAATTTGGCTTCTTATGTAAATTTTTATGTAGCAGTTGTAGGTAACTTAATCATTAAGAAAATTGTTGAACGATTTCGATGACAATTTAAGCTTGCTTTACCTGTATCCATATATATAAATAAAAATGTAAATATTCATTTGCACAAAATAGCTAATCTGCGAAAGTTTTTCACCGATTGCTTTGAATTTTGACACAACGTTGCATTCGATTACCTGTGTTTTATATACGTACACCTGTGATACGTAAATATATATAATAAATAGATAGGTAAAAATATATAAATAAATATGTATTCCTTCTGTTTTGTAAATATTAAGGTATAAATAGGAAGATAGAGACATAGAGATGCAAAGATATAGAGAGGTCTAGAATGTTATAGTCAGATATATAGTGAGATAGAGTGAGGGATATTTAGAGATATATAGAGAGATGCAGATATGTATATAGATAGTGCGATAAATTGACATAGAGAGAAATTTAGATGCATAAATAAATATAGAGAAAGAGAGAGTGATGTAAAGAGATATGGATCGATACATATATATATATATAGAGAGAGAGATAAAGAGAAATTTATATATAGAATTATATTGAGATTTATAGAGGGACACATATTAAGTGATACAGAGAGATGTTTTTTTATATGTGTAACTACTTCAAACAAATTACAAAAAAAAATGTGTTTTCTCTTTTCTTTCTATTGATCTATAAGTGATTAAAAATATTGTATCATCAAAGGCCCAGAACATCAAAAGTTCAACAGCTATAAAGATATAAATTTTTTACTTGAAAAGTAATTTAAACAGACTGAGCCATAGCTGGCCCTGACGATGCAGTGTGTGCCGTAAAGGTAATCGCAGTAAACAGTTAGCCGGCAATACAATAATTCGTTCGAACTGTACCTCGAACGCGATTTTGAGTGGCTGGCATCTCTGAACCAGCTTGTCGCGTTGCGAGAGGCATCCGGAATACGAACTCAAAGTGTTACGTAAACAACTCGGCTGCGGTGTCTCAACTTCAAGATTGCGAAGCGCAAAATTGCATCGTACATCATCGACGTTAGCGTACTCGAGGCTGCAAATAGCGAGAGTAACAGTTTCTGTCATCCTTCGCCTGTTATTTTTTTTTACCCTCCGCTGCGAAGCGAAAGTTCCTTGCAGATGTTCCCACTGGGAAATGAGGGTCATACGACAAATACGTGACTCAAGATTATTTTCCCATCATCTCCGCTGGGATTTCTAATAACGGCGGATAACTCTGACACCGCGACACCTCAACGGCAAACTGATGTTCAAGAGAATTTCTGGTACCACTTAAGACCCCAGTCGTCAATGTCAGTGTTAAAATACTTTCACAGCACAAAGACTGTCATTTTGCTTACTTCACTTACTTGTAGTTCGCTAAGCGCGTCACTTTGTTCTTGTGAAGAGAATTATAAGTACATGTTTTTTATAAAAAAATATATAAATTATTTTAACATGTTTATTTTTTTGACCAACAACTCAAAAATTCACAGTGACTAAAGCTTTTGAATTGAATTTAGTTATTTACCCTTAAATAAATCGTAATTATTTATGTTTATAAATTTAACATATTAATTAAAATATTTACAAAAATGATAATTGATGGCAAATTAATTTTATATATGAAAACAGAACATAGATATTCCCTTCCCTCATCCGCCAAAGTTACCATGAAAATTCTTGGAAATCGATTGTTTCTGTTGCCCTCAAGCTATAATTAAATATTATAATTTCGATGAACTTTGTGTCAATTTAAATGCAGAATATTTTCTTTAAAATGCGATTTTAACGCACACATTTTTTTTTAAAATAAAATTAATTTTTTTTATATTGCTACGTTGAAATGATTAACGGAAATGTTTTTTTTTTTAAATAACTATAGTAACTTTGCGAACCGTGTGAAACGAGAAAAAAATACTGCATTAACTGCAGTAACTTTCTACAAATGTTTTAATTCCATATCACTTTCATTAGCAGAGTTGGAGTTAAATAATTTTTTTTCGGACCGTAGTTTAAATGTTATATTCATTGGTTGAGTAATTATCTTACAGAAAAATATCCTATGTGTAGTAATTTAAAAAAACAGACACAAGCTCTTCAATTTTATTTATGAGTTAAAATTAATGTTTTGTGTTCATATTCATATCGGTGTTTCATTCTCAAAAATTCAAAGTTACATGACAATACTAATTTATAAAAAAAAGTGTGTAAGTATCCATCAGCACTGCAATAAATTTCCTAAAAAAACTACATAAAATTTAAAATAAAGAGATATGGTTTTACATCTACTAAATTGGTTTTTACGCCCGGTTTAAAGCCATAATATGGTAACGTAATAACTACAATTTAATAACGAACTTTCAAACAAACTTTCAAAAACTACTGAAATTCTGCAAAATTCTTTACTGAAAATTTAATTTCATATCAAATGCAGCTGGATCCGTTTGGAAACAGTTGAAAGGTTTGGAAATATTAGAAATAGGCAGGGGATAAACTATAAATTTTTTTACACAACGGAGATCAAAGATACTCGTAAGGCGTTCTTCTGTGTGGTTTTTCAGTAAAAAATGATCTTCGTAACAAGCTACAGATGGTAAAAGTAAACCGCGGTGGCCCTATTTCAAAAGTTCAATAGAGTCTTCATTGTTTATTAAAGTATGCACCATAAAAACACATAAATTATTTTTTTCTGGATTGTTTATTTTTTAAATGAGCCAACCAATAAAGAACATTATAACTTGAAAAAAGGAGTAGGTATATATTTGAATGTGTTAATTTTCTATAATTTTTTTTTCATGGTTTGCTTTATTAGTTTATCACATACCATTCTGAGGTTAATTTTGGGCTGTTTTAAAGGGAAATAAAATATGTATTACAAGCAAAAATTCCCGGAATTTTGAGTTTCTCTATAAACCATTAAAATAATTATATCATCAAAGGCCCAGAACATCTAAAGTCTTACAGTTATAAAGCTAGAGTTCTTTTACTAAAAATATTATTTTCCAAAAACTATTATAGCATTTAAGTCTCAGAACATTAAAGGTCACACATATATAAAGAAAAAAATTATTAAAATAACGTCAAATAATTCCAAACAAATATAATTAGTAATTTATCAAACACAAATTTGCTATCTGTCAATAGACACAATTATTACTGAACAAAAAAAAACATGGTCAGTTGAGAAAACGAACAAACTACAACACCACCAAGTGTTAAAATAATGTGTGCTTAAAACTCATCCAAAATGTGATTACTCCTCGTGAGTAATTGGTCCCACAGATAAAATATGTGGAAAAATTTTCTGTAATATTATCTTATGTTTCAGGACATTGTTTCGGAGGAGGACTCGACATCGGCAGTTTGCTAGGTGGGCTCGGGGGCGGGGGGAAGGGCGGGGGAGGTGGGGGTGGAGGCGGATGTTGTGGTGGGTGTGGGGGCGGTAGTTCTGGGGGAGGTTGGGGTGGGGGTGGGGGAGGAGGCTCAGGGGGAGGAGGGTGCAACGGGGGTGGTGGAGGAGGAAGCGGTGGGGGCGGGAAGGGGGGGTTTGACATCGGAAGTCTTCTTGGGGGCTTGAAAATGGGGGGAGGTGGGGGTGGAGGAGGTTGTTGTGGGGGCGGGGGTGGTGGGGGTGGAAAAGGTGGAGGAGGGTTTGACATTGGAAGTCTCCTCGGAGGTCTGAAAATGGGAGGTGGAGGTAAGGGTGGGGGTGGGGGTGGAGGTGGTGGTGGAAAGAAAGTGTATTACGTCAAGATTATACATGCAGGAGGTGGTGGTGGTGGTCATGGCGGAGGTGGTGGAGGTGGCTATGGTGGGGGTGGAGGAGGAAATGGTGGGGGAGGTGGGGGATGGAGTGGGGGAGGAGGAGGAAATGGTGGGGGTGGTGGGGGATGTAGTGGGTGTGGTGGAGGTAATGGTGGGGGCGGTGGAGGATGGAGTGGGGGTGGTGGAGGTAATGGTGGGGGTGGTGGAGGATGGAGTGGGGGTGGTGGAGGTAATGGTGGAGGATGGAGTGGGGGAGGAGGAGGAAATGGTGGGGGTGGAGGAGGGAATGGTGGGGGCGGTGGGGGTTGGAGTGGGGGTGGAGGAGGTAATGGTGGGGGCGGTGGGGGTTGGAGTGGGGGTGGAGGAGGAAATGGTGGTGGGGGATGGGGAAGATAGGTGGGGCTGGGAATGGGGGTGGGTTTTGGAGGCAGTTGGGAGATTTTCGAAGGCAGCAGCGGAGGAAGTGGCTGGAGCAGTGGAGGGGGAGGCCCATGGTGAATATGGACACGGTGAGTAGATTGCAGTTGTTGCAAAATTCTCATATTCAAATTTTTTAAAAAGTATTAAGTATTTTTTCATACATTTATACAAGTTTCAATACAATATATAGAAATATTTTTGAAAAATCATAATTAATAAAGTGATTAATGATGGATGTATTCAATGAAATCATTTTATTTCTAAAAGTCTACATGTTCCTATGTGTTGTGATTTGAGTTTTTTGATGCTTCGCAATTGCTTAGTTACATAATTAGTTGAAAATTAGTGTCATTTTCATTACTTAAGAGTTTTATTCTTAGTGTAACAATTGGTTTTTCTGTTTTTTGAAAATATATTGTGGAAGCATTTATTACAACAGTTGGATTCTGGCACTTACTTTGTTAAAATTAAATACTACAGGAGAATTAAAATATTATGTATTAAACTAAATTATGAATTACATTGACTTGCTGAAATAAACAAAACTTTTTTAGGATATGCATAAGTTGTTCGAGAAAATTTTTACGGCAATATTAGATGCCATTCGGAAACTTATGACAGTAACTTTCCATTGCCAAATTTTTTAATTAGAAAATATTTTGAGAAAAAATAATTTGGGTATTCTTATTAAATTTAGTTTCATGTATTCGACAAAATTAAATTAATTTAAACTGATAATCCATATTGTATAAAACCAATTTTAGAAGTTAATTTTTTACTTTTACTTGCCGGTAATTTAGTCTCCGACGTGCACAACAGTTGTTTCCAGATAATACGTACCGAGACCCAAGTGCTATAAATATTTAGTTCATAACGAATGCCTCTATCAGACATAAAAGTATTTAAGTATTTATTAAGTTACTGAATAATTTGGTACATAGTTGGCAACAATTATTATTTTAAATTTTTCTTTTAAATAGAGTAAATATATGTATATAATTGCCCATTATTTTTCATTCAAATGTTTATGAATGTTTCCATGGTCAATAAAAGATATTAAAATACTTTTTCCGTTAATAAAAATAAGGTTTATTGTTTAAACCCATCAGCATGTAAAAGAATGTAGCTTGTTTTAATTATATGTATTTATTCTTTGTTCTAAGGTTAAATATGTAGAGGAGGTGGATATTCATTTTCGGAAATTGTAATATCACAATTTTCACGTTATGGAATTTTGAGTGATTTACATTTAGAGTGAATATAAATAATAATTATGGCGTCTATGATATATTTTAAGAATTAATAAATTAATAAAAAATGTGAGCGAGTCGTTCAGTTCTCGCCAGTGATGACGATGAGTAAACATATAACCTCGGTAACTATCAAATTTAGCTGTTCTCACATTGTTCATATTGCAAATAAATTTATAAGACGAAACTAGGAATACGAAATTTATAGTAGAATCCTTAAAAATAATGCAAAGCTTCACAAATATACTTATTGATAAAATTTTCACTTTACAAGTAAAACAATTTCTGGACGCGAATCACAAAAGTACATTCTGCACCCACCGCTATAACTCACTGAGAGAATCGTAAAAAATGCTTGCCACAATTAAGCGCTGAGAGCAACACGAAACAACCGGAAACTTTAAATTATAAGAAACGGCTCCGATAAAAAAAAAACTTCAAAATGTCCTAAACCATTCTGCTTTGGACCTGATTAATCGAAAAAACATTTTTTATGAAAATACTGTCGACCTTGTTAAAATTCACTAAACCGTTAATACTATATCCCGCACACGCTAGGAGTTATATTTCTATGTCATTACTAAAAAAAATCAACATGAAACCTTAAAAAAAAAACACTAAGTATATTTTTGTTTCTTTCTTTTGCTTAAACGTCTGAAATTAGTTTGTAAATACTAGATACAAACAAACCTTTAACTTAATGATGCTGATTAAACGTTATTATAAAATAATTTTATATTATAATTTTATTGAAAAGGTGAAATCCAGTTTTTCCAGTCATGAGATTTCAACCACGTTCCATGAGAATATCAAGTGCGCGCTCTACATCTGTGCTACTAGCCTGTTGGAAACAAAGAAGGAGAATATGGATTATAATAATTTAAATTACAGTATTCTCACGTATTCTATAACGTGAAATTAATTTATACTACCTATTGCATATTTTAGTTTACCAAACGTATTCCAGGGTAGTTTCACTATCATAAAGTTACATTTGGCATACCTATATGTTTTTTATGTCTCCTAATATTCACTAAAGTGACTATATACGGGCTTATGTTGCTAAATGTGGATCCGCCATCTTTTTTTACACATTCTCTTTCATAGACTTCCGTTCCATTTTTTACGAAATTACTCCTACTAAATGCCGTATTGCGAGAGATAAGATGTTTACACATCAAAAGGGCCACTTTAGTATAAATTTTCATAAGAAAAATTCTTGCATTATCTGCATTAACACAATAACCGATGCAGAGGGTGGTACAAGGAGTGGCAGTATAATCGCATAATACAACTGATTAAATTGTATTATTCGAAGAAAAATAATCTACCCTTGTTTCTGGAAGAGAAAACTGCGAACATTGTCAAAATAGTTCATAATACCATAAATAATTAAACAATAAAAAATACCTCATTTTAATACTTTAAATTTTTTATATTGTAAAAACAACGAATTAATTATGTTATTTTGGAAGTACTTTTAGTTTAAAAAATTGAATGTCATTTCTGCTGAACTAAGCTAATGTATGTTACAGGTCACCTAGATTCATCGCTTACTATTCTGGGCCAGGTGAAGACAGCACTATATTGCTATGGTGGTGAACCATAAGCTGTGAAATAGACTGAAATTATGTGAAATGCAAAAGAAAAAACGGATGCCTGCAAACATAATTTTTTTCCATTACTTTACCCGTGCACGTATATATATATATGTATTAAAACACAAATAGGTATCATCAAAGCTACCCACTACTATTAGCACAAATGTTATTTTAATCATGTCATTGTGATTGCTAAACAAATACATAATAAAAACATATATTAAAAAGTTGTGAATTTGTTTTTTTGTTAGTACTTCCCTCACTTTCAAATATTTAAACAAAATTACATTATTTTATTTAAATAAATATAATATGGAGTCCGCACTCACGTTTATAAACTTACAATTCGCATACTCTATGTTCATTACTGTATTGAAATTTCCTTGAAATCTCTTCACTCTAGAATCTTAAGAGTAAATTACATTGAAAGAGTAAAGTAAATTCAGAAATAACATTTCATTTACGAGCATTTCAAAGAAGAATGCCACAGTTGAAGTTGATTTGGTTTTTCAACTGGTCAAGTTATTAAATAACATTTAAAGTTATCAAAGGTGAAGTTAGTTGTACAGAATGACGAATGGTCATTCCGTGAGTCGAAAGCTTGAAAACCATTCTGGAATGATTGATGTCCCTCTAATTGTGTTTCGATCTACAAACAATGTTTACCAGCGACTGTAAACGCCGAACCAAATGAAAGTTAACACATTGTGTTATTTTTTCTTCAAAAGGCATAATAGTTGCCAAGGGAACAATAGCAACATACAATGTTACTCCGAATTTTTCGATCACGTTTACAGACTAAGGTTGCAGAATGGCGTTCATAGTCAGATGAGGTTCGACACTTGGTGTAGAAGGTAGCTAATTCTTATTGAAGCTTGAGGTAAATGCCCGTTCTTCGGGCTTAGGCACAACGAAGTCTGTTAGAAGAAAGTAAGTCTCAACATTTTAATATTTAATAATATTTTACATAGCAGAATAGTAGTTAGGGATGCGATTCTTCTATATATATAATTAACATTTAAAAAAATATATTTTTCTTGGTATGAATAGGTATGAATAACTTTATAATTAAGATTCCAAATAATTATACTCTTTGTGGTTGATCTGTATTTTTGCTGTTATTATTGTTACGCTTATAAAAATGATATGATTTTTTTCTTGGATTAGATTTTTTCTTCCAGATGATTTTATTTACTCTACTAGGTATGAGACAGTATTTTGTCAGGGATGATTTATGCTACTTCTATATGGCGAGTAATTTTTGTAACATTTGTGCTTGAAAATTTATATGACATGGTATTCCGAAGGTTTAAATAAGTATCATTTAGGGGAAGGGTTGTGATGAAAGATGAAAAAACTAATGTAAATGGCTACTAACATTACTAGGAACACAAAAAAAAATACATTCAAAATTTATTGTCATCTTGTCTGTTTGTATTTATGTATGCATGTTTGTTTGTTTGTTTGTCTGTTTGTTCCGGCAACAATCGAAAGACACTGGACGTATATCGATGAAACCTATTTTTATTAGTAAGGTATTTGGCTAACTTAAGGGGATTGGTGCAGGACAAAAAACAGTCGTTCGTCAGAATTTGTTGAGCTTAAGTGTTTTATAAATGCTTGTTTATTACTGTACGGCCAGTCAGCACGTATATAAGCTTGCGAGTGAGATTTGGCAAGTTAGTGGCGAGAGAGCTTCCGTGAGGGGAGGTTGTCGAAGATTGCAGCTCTGAGGCCTGCCATCTAGCGGGAATCTTTCGAAGGTCTTCCACAATATCGCCTTTCTCTCTCTCTCTCTCTCTCCAACACATGGAGCTAATATACAGTAATACATCTGGAGAGGACAAGGGAAGGCCAGCAAAGGATGCGAGGTGAAGCCGGGTGTCGGCGTTTGTTCCCTGCTTTCTACGCTGGAAGAAAACGAAAACGAGCCAAACTTGTCTCGCGCGGCGGAAAAATCCTCCAAACTAAACTCGCAACAGCTCCGAAACTATCAAAACAATCAAACTGAAAATTTTACTGGATTACCTGTAAACATTCTTCCCCACACCGCTTTAATATTTTTTTCGAAACATGAATACTTTCATTTTTAAAAATTAAATACCTATTTACTGCCAAATTTTTTTGTGAATACGCAGAGTAAATTTCAACATCGAGGAAAAATTTTTGTTTGCAACTATAGGTGGGGGACACCTGCGAATGAAATTAGGAAGAAGCTTCAAATTTTATTTATATACCACTCTAGACGCATTCAACCCAATACTTTTATTTTTACAGAGAGTTGAAGTGGGAATAATGTTTCAGTGGGTAACACTACCGACATATGTCTTCGTAACGCACTTCTTTTTGTTATTATACTTCTGAAATTTTATAATTTCATACACAACGTTTATAAAAAACGAATTCTTACTTACTTCATTTAATCTATTACAAATCTCTTGTAATATACGTGTATTAGTAGAAGTTAGAAGTCTTTTCAATATCATGTTCATGTTCCAGTCTACTTACTCAACCAACGTAACATGCAAACCTTAGCTTAACACTGGTAGAGAATTGTTTGTAATAACTGTAATGCTATGCATATACTGACAATGTAAGTAACTTTTAATTTTATTAATTGTTTGCATAAGAATAAATAATTTTAAAAAATCATAGAATAGGCCTTTATAGACTGAAAACCTTTCACGTAGTTTCAAATAGCGTACATAAAAGTTTTTAAATATATATAATTACCAAATATTGTTGAATATATTTAACATTTTTATACATGTTACAACACACATATAATAACAAGCCTATATAGGATATAAAAAGACAGACGCCAAATTTTAGCATTTTGTATTTCTTTTCTCTGTGTGAATAAAATAACAGTTCTTAACGTAGTTGCTAATACATACTGTACTATATTTCTAAAAAAATACGAAAACCCCTGACATCGTCACCATAACAATGATAAATTTGCAAAATAATTAAGGCACGTCTTGTAATGCTACGAAGCACACTCTTAAGAGAAATGTTTTAAACTTATGTTGGGATTTATCTAATATCTTAAAAGCATTGTGAAACCGTTCCTTTGAGGGAAACCTTATTATACCGAACACCATATCATCCTTTAATCGAGTTAGATTTTCGCTTCTTAAGACCCATTTGTCTTCAAAATGCACTGTACACAATGCATGGTTCGGAGACGCAGTCCAATTTTTCCGCTTTGTCGCTTTTTCCCAGATCTGTCGTTGATCGTCACGTTTTGGAAATCTATGAAAAAAGTAAAGAATTATACAACTAAAACTACTTCTCTTTGTTAAATAGTTTTCTTAGGTTTTTCGAAAAGTTCGAAGATTAGTTACTTCTGTTTAAAACATTTGCCACTTTTTTCTGATGCTTCAAAAGTTTTGGGAATTAATTTAGTTAACAAATGAAAAAAAAAATCTTTAATACATGTGAAAAGCAACGCCATCCGGCTTGGAATTCCATCGATTTGTACAGCCATATGCGCTACAGGAAATCACCATTGTAGCCGCACACCAACGCCACTCAAACCTCAAGGACAAGTGGGCTGGGGCTGCGTTTGCAGTATAAATACGCTCTCCTCCTCTTTCTTTTCAACCCTTCTTCGCAACCGGCTGGCTTCGCTCTCGCCCTACACATGTCCACTCCAGATCTTCTTACATGCTCCTTGCTCCAACACGGACACCCAACCAGCTCTATCTTCGCTTCCCATCTCACCCTATCATTCATTCTCGGATCAGGTAGCCGCCCTTCCCCGCGTAGACTTTCGTGTTACTCCAGGAAACCAAGACAACCTGTGAAAAATTTGTCCAAAGCTGAATTTTTGTACTGTGGTAGAGTTGACTATGCTTAATAACATATGGAAAGTTTACCGCTGTAGACCTTGTGCGTTATCACCTAAAATTTGCATTCAAGTCCTAGGTGACAGCAACTTGCATCAGTCCATTAAAATGCTACCCATTTATACAGTTTTTAATTTTGACTGTCCGTAAATTTACCAAAATAATCTAGAAACTGTAATACAACCATTAATGTAAGAAAAAATTTAAATTTTTAATATTTAAGATATGATATGAAGCGATTAATTCACGACATATATTTTTTTTTTTATCTTTGCCACCCAGATAAAAATACGATTTACACCGATTTGAGGAGCCCAATGCGAAAAAATGTCTAAATAAATGTTTTTAATTATACTTTTAGCTTTAAGAAAGTATATTTATAAAGAGTCTAGCATAATAAGTTGCCTCATTAAAGCTGCCCGAGCGTTGCAGTGTACTGCGGCCGTACTGATCTTTCACGGCCGGCGGGCTTTGAAACACGCTGCGTACTGCGGCACTCAATAAACTTGGTCTTATTTAGGGATTACTTAAAATATATTTAATGCATATGATAGGGTGTATTCATGTTACATCTATTGAGATATACATATTCTCTGTTCTTATATGAATGATTTTTGATACAATAAAATTAACAATAAACAATTTCTGCTTGGAACTTGTAAATCAAAATTCTAGAGAACCTCTTTTTTTATATATGTGTTCGTATTTTGTTACAAAAATTTTATTATTAAAAATTATTTTAATACCAAAAAATATAATTATTTTTTATTTCTAATGCATTAAGTATATTATTTTAGATCAGAACTGTGCACAATTTTAATGTAGCCTATATTATAAAATATATATATTTAATTGTATGAAATTAGTTTACTACATAACAATTGAAGAAAACGATACACCGTAAATGTACTTATTGAGTTTTGTCACTTTTATAACATATTTCGTATGATAATATTATTTTTTCCAGAAAATAAATAAAACATAAGTTGTGTTGTAAAATGTATTGATACAATTACATATTTAGTATTTTTTTCTAAGTTAATTCATTGGAGTTCTGCGCCTAACTTACTTCGTTGAATTGCTAGTGGCAAAGAGCGGTGGTGGATGTTTTTGCAAGAGTTTGACCGTATTTTATGACCCCAGCTGTGAGAGGGTGTTCGTCCCAGAAATCCTAACGGTCAAGGAAAATAGCCTCTCTCTGTAGTCACGTACGGGTCTGCTACTCGCGTAATATCGTCAGTTTATCACAACTTTCCGGGAAGTTTTATTGTTGTTATTTATTGATAATTTAGAAATTAAAGAGTCGATCATACTAATATTTTTACCTAAGCAAATCGCATCCTGGAAGATTTTTATCTACGTTTGCAGCAGAAATCACTTGCAGTTAGGAAACTTTTATTCTTTTAGAGTAAAATTCAGTCTGGAATTACAATACATTAAAAACCTTAGTTTTCTGGAGCAAAAACCGTCCCAGCACGAGCGACTTACACTGCTGAACACACACTACGCAGCTTGAAATACATCAGTGGTCAGACTATTGTACCAGACACTCAAAATATACACATTTAAACCTTAAAAAAAACACAGACAATATTTATGAAGTGATTTTGACGCTACGTTCAACATATTTATGTAACATGTAGTCAAATTTCTATAAAAATATATATATTTCTTACCTTTTATGATTAAAATTACCAATTTAATAATAGGACGTTTGAACTTTGAGGTGTTTATCACAGTTACCATGTAGGACATTTTTTTTATTACTTTGGTGCCATAATGAGAACCGGCTTAAAAAAGTATTAAAGTTATTAAATTTACGAAACATTTTTGTGGATCATTGTAGAAATTATCATTAAGGACTCAACTGCTCATTATTGGTGTGATTTTCATCGGTAAACTTTTGACGTGTTGCTAAGAAATGTTCATTCTACTACTGTACAAAATTTTTGCTTTGGGATAATTTTCCATGTATTAAAAAATTTTGTTTCTTAAAAGCGAAATTCGTCCCGACCCGAGCCTACTTCGACAACCTCGCAGTAGTATACACTACGCGGCTCGGATCGCTTTAGTGGTCAGACTAATTGTATGAGACACTTAAAAAATATGCCAATTTAAAGATGAATAAATATGCAACAACGTTTACTCTAAGCGATTTCCACGTTGGGCTCTTTAAGTTTATGTAAGATGTATTTATATTTCCTTAAAATTGAATGAAAGTGAATTCGTTAACTTTAATGATATAAAAGGTCTATTTTATAGAAACATGTTTAAACTTTGTGCTTTTTATCACTATCCTCAGATGGGGCAATGTTTCTAGATTATTTTGTGTTCCATACTGACGGTCAACTCCATAAACTACATTTGCAATATCCATTATTGTGGATCGTTGCAAAAATTTGTCATTTTGGACTTAACAGCTCGTTTTTGGTGTGACGCACAAGGTTTGCGGCAGTACTTAAACTTTTGACGTGTTACTAAGAAATGTTCATTCTACTACTGTACAAATTTTCGGCTTTGGGATAATTTTCCATGTATTAAAAACCTTTGTTTCTTCACAGCGAAATTCGTCCCGACCCGAGCCTACTTCGGCAACCTCGCAGTAGTATACACTACGCGGCTCGGATCACTTTAGTGGTCAGACACATTGTACCAGGCTCTCAACAAATAAACTAATTTAAAATTTAAGAACTAAATCGTGATCGTAAAATGGCCGCCATGGTGATTTGCAAATTTATGGAGAAATAAAAGCAGTTAAAATCTTATGTAGTTTCCAAGAGACATTATTACATCACCAATCATCTAAAGTAACAGGTTTACAAAATTTCAACATATTCAGTAACTAGTCAGTTTTTTTCAAATGTGTTAGTATTAACAATCTGGACCATATCTAGTCGGTGAGGTCTGTATTGTTACAGACTATCTGTATTCTGGTATTTGGATTTTGAAGCTACTTAATGATTCTCTTTCAATGTCTATTAAAATATACCTAATGCTAATTGCAGGAATATTTCTACTCGATTTCAAAATTATAATTTATGAACATTTGTAGCGGACACATTTCAATGTAACACTTACTGATTTTCGAGTTGTGTTGAGGTTTCGCATGCCACTTCGTGTACACGAGATGGCCCCTGCTCTGGTAACAATGAGTCCTCACAACCGGTGCCGTCTGTACGAGCGTCTTCACAAGTTATCCTGAAATATGTTCTTAAATAATAATTCAAGTGAATTCTTAAAATCCTACACACCTTATCTTAAGTGTCGTAAATGAATCCTTATATTTTGTAAATCCATATAATATAGGAGCCACCATGGCGCGAAGCGATGGACGCGATACGAATAATATTTTTTTTTACCAACCACTACATCAGTAAATATTTGTGGCTTCCATTCGCTATGAATTCAAGCATGTAACATGTGTACTGCTTCTTCAATTCGGCCACAGTTAAATGGGAGGCTCTGAATCACTGAAAACTCCTCAACCAAATCAACGATGAATCACAGGCATTACAACAAACAGTTGTCACAAGTCAAGTAGCCAATGAGCAGGTGACATTTTTCGAGTCCGTAGAGGATTGTTGAGACTATCCTACAGGTCAATGGCAACGCGCCCTTACGCGCATGGTTAATACCCCGCATGAGTAGAGTGTAAAGGCGTAAGCCTGAGACACATCTAGGTCCTCATCTAAACGCGCACACTTAGATTTAACTCAGGATAGGGTGAAAAATATTTACTAATTTTGCAGTCCTAACAGTCACCAACGAATAGCCAGCAAAATACATAAATAATCTCACGAATATTGTTCGTGAATGAAGGCGAAGCTGATACTTTGGAAACGTTACCAGCATAATAATGTTTAACTATTATTTACGTTGCTTACTTCTTAAAACTGCATTCATGTAAACTGATTTTGTGTGAGAATATGTTGAGTGTTTTCTTCAATCACAACTGGTAATCATAATTTAAACAGAACTACTATAATCTATTTCATTGTCCGAATTTTGACGTTTAGCTTGTAAGAAAGGTCTCTGTAAACAGGATTGCAAAGATCTTATTTTACCAGAAAACTATTGGACTGCCAGAAACGTTTTAAAAAGTGAACGTCAAAATTCGGACAACATGGACTTTATCTCAATGGAAGTTATTTCTGAATACAAATATTACCATATCGGTTTTTCGAAATTGAACGACAGTTCACTATATAATCATCGTGTTATGTTGAAATTGAGCCAACTTTTTGCTACAGAAAGAAAACGTATGTCTCTTCTCATATAACGTAGAACATGGTCGTGGTAACTACCCACCTATATACTACCTCTGAAGATACAATTACTGAACTCGCATTCGCAGTGGCCTGGGTTTCAAACCTTTTCCAGCGAGTCTTGTAATATTTTAAGTAGTGTATCTTTATTGCGGCAAATATTAGACTAAATTATATGTGTCGTTAACGGGATACAAGAGCCAGTCCTGTCAGTCGTTATCCGGTAGAGCGCGCGGGTGTCGCGAATGTGCAGCGCTCGGCTGCGGCGAGGCTTACTCCGCGCGCGGGGTTGCCAAGTCGTCAGTCGCGCGCTGGCCGCTGTCGCAGTGCCTTGGTTATCTGCCTCCCCGCCACCCGATATGTTTCCTCCGCCGGGATCCACGGCCATCACATGCTGTGCGCGTTATATGTGCACGTGTTATTTTACATACCTTTTCAATTAAACAGTTGTCAACTACAATTTCTTCGCTGAAACAATTTATTTATTTGGGATTTAGTTACTATTTGTAGAGTGGCTTATAGCGAGAGATTCTGATGTATAATCTCGGCCCGGGTATGATTTTGTGGTCTAATTTCGAGCATAAACCGAAAACAATAAAAAAATAATTCCCAGTATTATAACTCTAATCGATTAAAAAACCTTTCACTCGATAATAAATAACTTATTTTAATTTTACTAAATACTTTAATAAAGTAATGTCTTAAATACTTCCTGAAATGTACAGGAACAAACACTATACAAAATTTAATGCTGTATTAAACAATGATACTCTGGCCAGAGTTTTTTTGTGTAATTTTACAGAGAGTTCACAAAGATAGTTTTTATGTATGTACATTAATGATACCGTTGAAAGACACCATTAAAAAATTTATACAATATGTGTACTATTTAAATAAATATATTAATTACATATAAATTAGCATAACATTAAAGAATGAAATGAACATGTTGACATACGTTTTTAAACAGAGAAATTATAGACTTTCAAGCACTTTCACTGCTACGATACACATAAGTAAAAGAGGTGTCTATATAAATTTATAATAAGTTAGAATTTAATCTACTAATAAACATAAAATATGTGTTTGATAACCCAAATTCTAAAAAAAAAAATCTTATTGCTTTTACATACAAAATATGATCATAATATTATCTACACTGTTATATTAGGACTGTGTCAAAAACAGAAGAAATCATGCATAACATTTAGGAAACCAAAACTGAAGTAATCTGTTTTGTTTATCTTTAGTGATTTTTGAGCTTTTTTTACAAAGTCAGGTTCTCGCGCATTTAGTCTTCGGGTATTTAATGGATCTGCTATCTCTGGAAGTAAGCACTCCGCAAAAAACTGTTGTAGCTTTGACAGCATGAGTTTTTCCCAAATTTCTTCGTCGAACAATATTCTTTCAACTTGGAAATCATTTTTCGTATGAACTACAAAGTCGTAATAATTTCTACTGCAGACGCCAAGTTGACCTTGAATCTGGTTTAAAAAAAAAAGTGGGTTTTATTTAGACGCAATTATCCAAGTTTTTCTTCGATACACGTTTTTTTTTAAATATAGTCCTTTAATTTATCGTCCCCAGCTGAAAATAAGCATTTAACTTCCAGCAAACCATCGTCTGCCACTAGTACATCTGGAGATATTCCGAGAAATGAAAAGCTTGGGTGTACAAAAAGAAGCCACAATCTTCGACTTCGACATTTTTTAGTTTGGAATACATATTCTTAGCCAAATTTTCGTTAACTCGTCCAAACTGAACGGCTTTGTAATTTATCTCCCTGTGATACAAAATTTATTTTACTAGACAGTGACAGGATGTATGTGTTATTTTTACCACAAAACCGAAACTATATGCTGTAAGTCTGTTCATAGAAGCATCCCTCCATTTAGTGTTCTTGTGTTGACCAACAGTACTTCCTTCTTTCCAACTCATGAATATTTTTTAATATTGTTGCATCCCGATTCAGATTTTCGAGGATAAACTTCATCTTTGTATCAAGTTCTTCAGGACTCAACACGTCTTCAGGACACAAAATGTCTTCAGCACTTGGACCATACTCCAAATCAGGACCAGGAGTGTTGTTTGGTCGTCTCTTTTTATTAGGGGGCCATCTTCATACTGGAGACAGCTAATTTTTAAAACTGTTTGGAAGTATTTTCCTGGGCTTCGACCAAATTTGTTTTTCCATGGGATGAAGTGCCACCTAGGACCTCTGACATGGGCCAGTCCAGCTCCCATACAACGAGCGTGATAAGAGCCTCTTTTAGCAAAGTTTACCCGTTTTCCACCTGAAAACTTAGCTAACATACTCATATATAGCTCAACCTGATTTTTAGTTTTGTTAAATACGAGTCTATCAGATTTCATTACCATAGGATCAAGAGCCTTTTCAATAGCTTCCATAATCCCCGACTCTTTCACAAATGTCACAAAATTTTCATTGGTATTTTTTCTTTTTCAGTATTCTACACGGCAGTTTTCGTGACAGCCGAATACATGATGAGGACAATTTTTTATGTCTAGTTTCAATCGAACGATAGATGTACCAACAAGAGATGTTCCAGCAATTTCGATTGCTTTTCTAGCACCGGATTTAAATCTTACTATTCTTGATTCAAGCAAACGACGCGCAGATGGTGGAAATGACATATTTCAGGAAA
Source organism: Bacillus rossius redtenbacheri (assembly GCF_032445375.1). Taxonomy (NCBI): domain Eukaryota; kingdom Metazoa; phylum Arthropoda; class Insecta; order Phasmatodea; family Bacillidae; genus Bacillus; species Bacillus rossius. The sequence continues at coordinate 3,717,389 of NC_086344.1, read as the reverse complement.
ATTTGTGAAAATGGTTTTTTTACAATGTGGTTTGCACACTCAATTTTTATGACTTCTCTTCCGTAAGGAACTCGCTGCTTTATTCTAGAGTAAACACTGAATCTCCGTCACCAAAGTAAGTATTTTAACAAGTGCTGCTCAACACTCCCGCAGAACCCTTCTACTATTATAGTTTGTTCCATTACAGTGCTTGGACCACTATAGTTTTTAAAGCAAAGATGTTCATTCACCTTTTTGTCTTTGAGTCTTGCAAATTCGCATGTGAAGCAATACTTCCTTTTCACTCCCAGGTACAAGAGTTGGTTTGTTTCGGCTCTGATAATGCAATTCTTCAAAAGAAATAAAAGTTAACATGCTCATTTTGACTGGATGTTATAAGTACTGAAATATTTTATTTTATGAACAACAGACTATAGAGTAAGCATTGGTGTAAACAGGAAGATAACTCACCACTCCACTTAAATCGAAACTATGTCAGTCAATCCTCTTATTCCAGCCGCCGTCCCCTACGACACTAATATATGGTGTATCATTTTCTACGTTCCCTATGGCAATAGCTATTTTTTCTTTCATTCTCTATCATTTTCTTGGAAAGTTGTCTTTGCCGAAACTAAATTTAAAAAACCATTGTGGTAGTAGCGTTAAGAAAACTTATGCAAATCACATGTACACATATTTCACTACACAAATCTATCACATTATAGGGTTGTGCGAATAGTGTATTTTGGTGGTCGAAAATTTTGAATCGAACAGGATTTTTTTTAAATTTCTTGCGAATAATTTCAAGGTCGAAAAATTATCTTACATTTTCACATAGATAGATACATAACAATACAGAACACATGTAGTGAAAATAGTAATACTATATTAACTTTTGCAGACAAAGTGAAAATTGTACCATGTTTATTAACTATTGAAGCAATGTAAGCATCATTAATATGCACATTTCTCAGATAGAAATATTAAAAAGTGCAGTGTTGTACTTTTTAAAATTAAAATTAAAATCCAAATTCCATGACCGCAATGAATAACGGAGGGGTGGGGGGAGGGGAGTTGAGAATTTGTAAAATTTGAAGGAAGTAGGCTGGAAAATAACTTGTTGCACTCATGGGTGCCGCGTGTTGAGATCCTCTTCAAGAGAACTATACTACCAGCCAGCTTGTGTTAGCTACCCAAGGTCGACGGCCCACTGTTGAGATTCAGTGGTTCGTTTCGTGTTGTCACTGGGCGTCCTCACACGTACATACCCACACCACTTGAGGCAGACATTCCTCCAGCTGCCCGAAAGTAGCGGCAATCTCCCGATAGTTCTGTAGATCTCTTTCCACAGAACAAGGGTACAAAAAGGCTTCACCACCAAAAGTAGTACACATTAAATAATTGAAGCTATATCAGCTCGTAAGATTCGTTTACCGTGCCCAAAAGTTTGAAATACTCCTCACTTACAAATAAGTATAACTATGTTACACCGCGTACTGGTACACACATTTCGGGACCAATAAAATTTTACGATGTAATTATAATATTCTATTAAACTGTACTCCTCCCCCGTGTATCTGACATCCAGTTATCCGGAAATACAGTTATGAGGAAAACATCTGCTGGCCTGTACAACCTCACAACACAACACGATGCCCTCCTCCCTTCCCTTTTTCCCCTCTGTCAAACCAATAACACCCATTCACTTGCCTTTTATGGTAGACGCGGTAGTTGCTTACAGCGCTACACCTTATCTTTCAGGTCGCACGTCGACCTCGGCCGGCCGCTAGTGCTATAGAGCATCTCACTCTTAGATTGCAGTGTGGAAGTAAATGGGCGCATTCTCTCTCTCTCTAACACACGCCGATTGCCGTTAGCACTGTCTTTGTTTCTTCGTGTGTTGTTGCCAAATATCAAACGAAATTAAAATTTTAATTTTTGGACCAAGATATTGCATAGCATCGAAATACGCATCAGGCAATGCTTATTTTGAATACTTAACAATATTTTAAGTGTCCGAAAACATTAAAAAACATAACTTATTCGCTACGAACTGTTTTGAAGTATTCCGATATGTTCACATAAAAGAAAAAAACTAGATGTGTATTTCATTCAGATTTTTTTATAAATAAATTTATGCCTTAGGACGCCACCGAACAAATGTTAATACAAAAACTGTACAGGTTTCACTTCAATAGTTTTTTTAATATATTGAAATGCATTTTCTTACAAACTGACACATCAAAAAGTTGACCAGCGGAAAAAAATTGTTTCTATTAAAGATAGATGGGGGACTAAAGCGTGAATGAATTGAATTAGTTTTTAAAAGCAACTCCATCTCAATTGTTTCTACAGTTTCCGTGGAAATAGCTGTTAAAGATGTGTCTTATCAGTACAAGAGCGCGCGCTGCCGTCGTAAGAGGAAACAGGGTCGTGTGTTTAGATAATTGGGGTTCTGTCCTACAAGCAATTTCAAATACATGGCTTCCTTAATCAACAAAAATATTTTAATCGATTCTTGAACATAATATATAAAATGTATGAAATAAATACAAAGGAATTTAATAGCGATCATGGTACAAAATTTTGAATTATTTTTCTATCCTTCTCAACACCAAGCATCTTATCAAACATTGTTTTAGATAAAGTTTTGGAAAATAATTATGATATTTACAAACAATTTATAGAGATTTGATAAGGGTTCTACTAAAGCAGTTACGTTTTTTTTTGTCCGGTGAAAATTTTTTTCGAACCCATGCAGTTATGGCTGGTCGTATCGAAAATTTATTTAGAAAACATTTTTCGGTATTAAGTACTCCGAGTTATCATACGTTAAAACGGATTCGATATATTCATATTATGGGAGTTGTTGCGAATTTTCTGTTTTTCAAAAAATCTTTCCCATTTCGAAACAATTGTTCGGATTTTTCCCATAACTTACTCGACCGAGAATTTCCATTACCGTATTTTATTTATCATTTTTGGACATGACTTGTCCAAAAATACGGAATTTATCGGGCCCATGAAAATGTGATACACACACACAGATATATATATATATATATATATATATATGGGAATTTTTAGAACATAAAAGTAAACCATAAGAAATTTTCGTCTACAATACGTAGTTTTTATTTGAAATTTACATAAAACTGGCATTATATATATATATAAGTAGTATATAATAGTTCCTCCTGCCGCCATCTTGGTTTGTGATGTCACGGCGGCCATCTTGGATGCAGCGTAAAGGGACACAACGTAACGGGACACAGCGTAACGGGACATAACGTAACGGGACAAGTAGATCACGGCGGCCATCTTGGATCCGCCATCTTGGATCCGCCATTTTGGATGACGTCATTTTGTTTTCTCGAACATTCCGACATTTTGTTTTCCGCCATATTGGATGATGACGTCACCGTTGCAATTTCCATTACGGCCGCCATCTTTAACGTTTTTATTTATTATCCGATTTTAATGAAATTTTTTTAAAAAATTATAAAAAAATTTAAATAATATAAATTTAATAAAATATTTATAAAAAACAAACATTATCGACACGGAGCTCGGAGTCCTCGGTTCGAACCCGACGGATTCAAAAAAATTAAAAATGGCGACCGATCCTTCCCCCCACGGTGGGTGCTGGCATACTGACCCCCACCACTTATGTCAAAGTATACATATCTTCACCTAGTATGACGTCATGTCCGCCATCTTGAAATTTGGATGCCATCTTGAAAATCTTTATTTATTATCCGATTTTAAAGAAAAAAATTCCAAAATTCATCAAAAAATTAATGTATTTGAATTCTGTTCGATTATATCGATGTACGTCCTTGGTTCGATTCCCGCCGAGAGTAAACGGTTGATCCTTACTCCATGAAAGCTACCTAGACTGATCTACCACCACCAGTACCAAGGTATATATCATCAACTGGTATGACATCATGTCCGCTATCTTGTCTTCATCCGCTGGAGACCACCATCTTGTTTTCGTCTGCTAGAGTGTGCCGATACCATGTAGTATAATTATCTGGTCACCATACTTTTGTCCTCAACTGTTGACATAGATCATTGACCTTGAAATTTGACCTTGACCTTGAAATTTGACCTTGACCTTGAAATTTGACCTTGAAATTTGACCTTGACCTTAAAATTTGACCTTGACCTTGAAATTTGACCTTGACCTTGAAATTTGACCTTGACCTTGAAATTCGACCTTGACCTTCAAATTTGACCTTGACCTTGAAATTTGACCTTGACATTGAAATTTGACTTCGTCCTTGAAATTTGACTTTGTCCTTGTCGACCATCATGGATCCGACATTTTATGTTTAGTAGATGCTATCAGGAGCTACCACCTGCTGGAGTATGCCATCTTGTGTGTGTGTACTCGTATTATAGAGTACATTTCCATCTGGATAATTTTATTCTAACCCGCTACAGTGCAGTAATCATTTATTACTGTGACACACGCCATCTTGAAATTTGGACGCCATCTTGAAAATCCGTAATTTTAATGCTAGAGATTCGGGAAAATGTTCAAAATTCATTAAATAATTCACTCATTAAAGTAATGATTGATTAGATCGATTCCCGTCCTTGGTTCGACCCCTGACCGATACCAATCAACTTTAATTTTAAAAAATACCACAAAAGCGACAGGTTTGAGATAATAAAAACACAGCAAGTTCTTTTAAAAAATACTTTTATTACATACATACTACACTACTACAAGTACATAATAAACACAGACAAAGTACTAAAGTCTTGTGGATTCCTCGATTCAAACAGTCTTCTTATTGTACGGACAAAGCCTTTTACATGACTTTAAATGTCTATCCGATCCGTTCATCACCGCAGCCAGAGACGGACTGAAGTTCATATCACCAGGGTCCCACTTATATATTCTCATTTGCTGGTACAACACACGAGTCAAAACAATTACCATGTTCATTATACTTCTCGGAGCATTTTTTATAATGAAGATGTAAGCTATCAAGACGTGAAATTAGTTTTTTGCACTTATTGCACTGATAATGTATTCTTTTAACATTATTAGAACAAATGCTTCTTTCATGTCTGCGAGCATTTGAGGTAATAGTAAATGATGCGTCACAGTATTTGCACCGACGCAATGTATGCTTTTCATTAGTGGAAGAATCCATTGCTGACGATGAAACTTCGGATGATGGTGGTATCACATCTGTTGAAATCTCCTCCAATGTTGACGTCGTCGTTGCCAACGGGATCTGCACCTTCTCCATCGTAGCTGTCGTCAAGGTTCCCGTAGACGATGGAACAACCTCCGAGTTTGACGTTAAAGACGGTAAAGATGCCATCGAGGTCTCAAGACGGCAAAGATGCCATCGGGGTCTCAAGAACAGCTAATTGGCGCGTCTTATGCACCAGAAGAAACAAACTAGGTGATCCTTACACCGCCGACGTCAGTAACAAACTGAGCGTCCTGCTGTCTAGGACTCGCTTATATACATGCATCGGATGGAATAATACGCTAGTCAAATCAAGAACCATTTACAATAATACTAGAGTCAAATCTACAAATTAAAAAAGAGATTTATTTGATCGAAAAAAAATTCGATCTCTCCAATATACGCCAGGATCCAAGAGCTACAATTCACGTCATCAGATCCATCTACATTTTGCTCCTATGCTTCAATTGACCATTAGCTGCAAGTGCTCCAACAGATGCATCAGCTCCAAAACGTAATGTACGCAATGTACGCACAATACATACAATTTACATGCAATAAATGTAATGATCACTCAGTACACACAGGAAACGGAACGTACACACAGTACACACAGGAAACGGAACGTACACACAGTACACACAGGAAACTAAACGTACACACAATACACACAGGAAACGAAACGTACACACAGTACACACAGGAAACGAAACGTACACACAGTACACACAGGAAACGGAACGTATACACACAGTACACACAGGAAACGGAACGTACACACAGTACACACAGGAAAAGTAACGTACACACAGTACACACAGGAAACGGAACGTACACACAGTACACACAGGAAACGGAATGTATACACAGTACACACAGGAAACAGAATGTACACACAGGAAACGAAACGTACACACAGTACACACAGGAAACGAAACGTACACATTGTACACACAGGAAACGAAACGTACACACAGTACACACAGGAAACGAAACGTATACACACAGTACACACAGAAAACGGAACGTACACACATGAAACGAAACGTACACACAGTACACACAGGAAAGGAAACGTATACACACATTACACACATGAAACGGAATGATCACACATACATTAGCGGAAACACACAGGCTTAGTTGGAAATCAGAATACAAGAAATAAAAACACATAAATTTTTACTTTCAATATTTAATTACTTCTCAACATTACACAAATACAAGTAAAAGAAACCATTATTGTATGTAGCCAGCTTTCCTCAGTTCTTTGAGTATGAAGGATATTTCTTTGATGCACGAATAGTTTCCTGCACAAAGCGAGTCATGTAGAAGTCTTAGCCGGTCAACCAATATGTTTGGATCTTTCCATGATGTGTAATCAATCTCTTCTTCCACCATCTTACTTGCTTGTTTATTATAAATACTGTTAATATCACAATCGTCCCAGTGATCATAATAAGCATTATCAGATTTATTTTTTATAACACGACGTTTCCATCGTTTCGGTCTCAGGACATCGCCACATTCTTCGATCTTGTCAGCTCTAGGTGCTTCATCACAGTCTATGCCTTTGTCAACAGCCTCAGAGTCACTGTAACAATCACTGTAGAAGACATCCTCTTCACCCATATTACCGTATGAATTCGCTATCGATGATGTCGAAGTGTCTTCATCGTCTTCATGCTTCCTTTTTAGGAGTCCATCATTTTTACAAAGAATGGAGGATCTACTGAACATAGGCTTGAATGTATTCTCACTTTTCACGGTGTTGATACTTCCATTAGTTTCAGTCTTCCCGAAGCCATTAGCATCCTTCAATTTATGTTCTTCCTCACAATCGGGTAAGCTAATACCATCACGCTCAGGACAAGGAAAATTATTGTCGTAATGCAGATCACTCTTCTTTAGTCTAGTGGATCCATCGGTGTCCTCTATGCCGTAAGTAGTCTTGACTTTACATGTTCTACCATGTCTTTTTAAGCTGTCAATTCGTGTTAAAAACCTGCTACAACGATTACAGCTTAACATGTTGCGTAGTGGGTTTCTAGCACAAACATTCTTCTCATGACGTCTAGCATTCCTTCTCATGGCAATTCCTTGCCACAGTATCTACAGCGGCTTCCTTCCGATTCAGCTGCAGATAACAAACCACGATCCATGGTAGCTTCTGTGACTAATGTTAGATACAAACTGTCAGTTTTCTCCAATTGGAACCATTTCTTAAATAGAGTTTTTGAAATGTTTCATCAGCGAGAGTTAAGTTATCTAATGCAAAGCAAATTGATGCAAGTAGTTCTGGCTGTCGTCAACAGATGTCGCTACGTGTTGCTTGTAGGTAAATAATATCTTTTTCATTAATGTGGGATGCGTAACGCTCACTATCGATCACAAAGGGAGGTTGGCTTCGATAGTATCCAAGGAGAAAAAAAGTTCGTCCTTCCTGCTAGTGCTTCTCAGATTTCTCACGGTCCGCCATCTTGTATTGTGACGTCACGGCGGCCATCTTGGATGGGTGTGACCTTGACCTTTGACCGAAACCTCAGGAATGATCGCAAGCACACGGATTAACCATCAAAATATTGATAAGAATAATCAGGACAACACGGAGAAAACCATCATAATATTGGCAAGAATAATCAGGAGCACACGGAGAAAACCGCCACAAGTTTTCTTTGATATCATAAAAATTAAAAAAAAATTAATAAAAAATTAAAAATAAAAACGAAAAAAAATTCAAACATTCTGGTTTGTACTAGAACTCTATCTTTGCTCAACAATGAGAAGTCCACAAGCTAGCAGAATGTTTGAATTTTTTTTCGTTTTTATTTTTAATTTTTTATTAATTTTTTTTTTAATTTTTATGATATCAAAGAAAACTTGTGGCGGTTTCTCCGTGTGCTCCTGATTATTCTTGCCAATATTATGATGGTTTTCTCCGTGTGCTCCTGATTATTCTTATCAATATTTTGATGGTTAATCCGTGTGCTTGCGATCATTCCTGAGGTTTCGGTCAAAGGTCAAGGTCACACCAATCCAAGATGGCCGCCGTGACGTCACAATCCAAGATGGCGGACCGTGAGAAATCTGAGAAGCACTAGCAGGAAGGACGAACTTTTTTTCTCCTTGGATACTATCGAAGCCAACCTCCCTTTGCGATCGATAGTGAGCGTTACGCATCCCACATTAAAAAAGATATTATTTACCTACAAGCAACACGTAGCGACATCTGTTGACGACAGCCAGAACTACTTGCATCAATTTGCTTTGCATTAGATAACTTAACTCTCGCAGATGAAACATTTCAAAAACTCTATTTAAGAAATGGTTCCAATTGGAGAAAACTGACAGTTTGTATTTAACATTAGTCACAGAAGCTACCATGGATCGTGGTTTGTTATCTGCAGCTGAATCGGAAGGAAGCCGCTGTAGATACTGTGGCAAGGATTTTGCCATGAGAAGGAATGCTAGATGTCATGAGAAGAATGATTGTGCTAGAAACCCACTACGCAACATGTTAAGCTGTAATCGTTGTAGCAGGTTTTTAACACGAATTGACAGCTTAAAAAGACATGGTAGAACATGTAAAGTCAAGACTACTTACGGCATAGAGGACACCGATGGATCCACTAGACTAAAGAAGAGTGAACTGCATTACGACAATAATTTTCCTTGTCCTGAGCGTGATGGTATTAGCTCACCCGATTGTGAGGAAGAACATAAATTGAAGGATGCTAATGGCTTCGGGAAGACTGAAACTAATGGAAGTATCAACACCGTGAAAAGTGAGAATACATTCAAGCCTATATTCAGTAGATCCTCCATTCTTTGTAAAAATGATGGACTCCTAAAAAGGAAGCATGAAGACGATGAAGACACTTCGACATCATCGATAGCGAATTCATACGGTAATATGGGTGAAGAGGATGTCTTCTACAGTGATTGTTACAGTGACTCTGAGGCTGTTGACAAAGGCATAGACTGTGATGAAGCACCTAGAGCTGACAAGATCGAAGAATGTGGCGATGTCCTGAGACCGAAACGATGGAAACGTCGTGTTATAAAAAATAAATCAGATAATGCTTATTATGATCACTGGGACGATTGTGATATTAAAAGTATTTATAATAAACAAGCAAGTAAGATGGTGGAAGAAGAGATTGATTACACATCATGGAAAGATCCAAACATATTGGTTGACCGGCTAAGACTTCTACATGGCTCGCTTTGTGCAGGAAACTATTCGTGCATCAAAGTAATATCCTTCATACTCAAAGAACTGAGGAAAGCTGGCTACATACAATAATGGTTTCTTTTACTTGTATTTGTGTAATGTTGAGAAGTAATTAAATATTGAAAGTAAAAATTTAATGTTTTTATTTCTTGTATTCTGATTTCCAACTAAGCCTGTGTGTTTCCGCTAATGTATGTGTGATCATTCCGTTTCATGTGTGTAATGTGTGTATACGTTTCCTTTCCTGTGTGTACTGTGTGTACGTTTCGTTTCATGTGTGTACGTTCCGTTTTCTGTGTGTACTGTGTGTACGTTCCGTTTTCTGTGTGTACTGTGTGTATACGTTTCGTTTCCTGTGTGTACTGTGTGTACGTTTCGTTTCCTGTGTGTACTGTGTGTACGTTCCGTTTCCTGTGTGTACTGTATGTACGTTTCGTTTCCTGTGTGTACTGTGTGTAAGTTTCGTTTCCTGTGTGTACGTTCTGTTTCCTGTGTGTACTGTGTATACGTTCCGTTTCCTGTGTGTACTGTGTGTACGTTCCGTTTCCTGTGTGTACTGTGTGTACGTTCCTTTTCCTGTGTGTACTGTGTGTACGTTCCGTTTCCTGTGTGTACTGTGTGTATACGTTCCGTTTCCTGTGTGTACTGTGTGTACGTTTCGTTTCCTGTGTGTATTGTGTGTACGTTTCGTTTCCTGTGTGTACTGTGTGTACGTTCCGTTTCCTGTGTGTACTGTGTGTACGTTCCGTTTCCTGTGTAAACTGAGTGATCATTACATTTATTGCATGTAAATTGTATGTATTGTGCGTACATTGCGTACATTACGTGTTGGAGCTGATGGATCTGTTGGAGCACTTGCAGCTAATGGTCAATTGAAGCATAGGAGCAAAATGTAGATGGATCTGATGACGTGAATTGTAGCTCTTGGATCCTGGCGTATATTGGAGAGATCGAATTTTTTTTCGATCAAATAAATCTCTTTTTTAATTTGTAGATTTGACTCTAGTATTATTGTAAATGGTTCTTGATTTGACTAGCGTATTATTCCATCCGATGCATGTATATAAGCGAGTCCTAGACAGCAGGACGCTCAGTTTGTTACTGACGTCGGCGGTGTAAGGATCACCTAGTTTGTTTCTTCTGGTGCATAAGACGTGCCAATTAGCTGTTCTTGAGACCCCGATGGCATCTTTGCCGTCTTGAGACCTCGATGGCATCTTTACCGTCTTTAACGTCGAACTCGGAGGTTGTACCATCGTCTACGGGAACCTTGACGACAGCTACGATGGAGAAGGTGCAGATCCCGTTGGCAACGACGACGTCAACATTGGAGGAGATTTCAACAGATGTGATACCACCATCATCCGAAGTTTCATCGTCAGCAATGGATTCTTTCACTAATGAAAAGCATACATTGCGTCGGTGCAAATACTGTGACGCATCATTTACTATTACCTCAAATGCTCGCAGACATGAAAGAAGCAGTTGTTCTAATAATGTTAAAAGAATACATTATCAGTGCAATAAGTGCAAAAAACTAATTTCACGTCTTGATAGCTTACATCTTCATTATAAAAAATGCTCCGAGAAGTATAATGAACATGGTAATTGTTTTGACTCGTGTGTTGTACCAGCAAATGAGAATATATAAGTGGGACCCTGGTGATATGAACTTCAGTCCGTCTCTGGCTGCGGTGATGAACGGATCGGATAGACATTTAAAGTCATGTAAAAGGCTTTGTCCGTACAATAAGAAGACTGTTTGAATCGAGGAATCCACAAGACTTTAGTACTTTGTCTGTGTTTATTATGTACTTGTAGTAGTGTAGTATGTATGTAATAAAAGTATTTTTTAAAAGAACTTGCTGTGTTTTTATTATCTCAAACCTGTCGCTTTTGTGGTATTTTTTAAAATTAAAGTTGATTGGTATCGGTCAGGGGTCGAACCAAGGACGGGAATCGATCTAATCAATCATTACTTTAATGAGTGAATTATTTAATGAATTTTGAACATTTTCCCGAATCTCTAGCATTAAAATTACGGATTTTCAAGATGGCGTCCAAATTTCAAGATGGCGTGTGTCACAGTAATAAATGATTACTGCACTGTAGCGGGTTAGAATAAAATTATCCAGATGGAAATGTACTCTATAATACGAGTACACACACACAAGATGGCATACTCCAGCAGGTGGTAGCTCCTGGTAGCATCTACTGAACATAAAATGTCGGATCCATGATGATCGACAAGGACAAAGTCAAATTTCAATGTCAAGTTCAAATTTCAAGGTCAAGGTCAAATTTGAAGGTCAAGGTCGAATTTCAAGGTCAAGGTTGAATTTCAAGGTCAAGGTCAAATTTCAAGGTCAAGGTCAAATATCAAGGTCAAGGTCAAATTTCAAGGTCAAGGTCAAATTTCGGGGTTCAGGTCAAATTTCGGGGTCAAAGTCAAATTTCAAGGTCAAGGTCAAATTTTAAGGTATAGGTCAAATTTTAAGGTCAAGGTCAAAGTTTAAGGTCAATGATCTATGTCAACAGTTGAGGACAAAATTATGGTGACCAGATAATTATACTACATGGTATCGGCACACTCTAGCAGACGAAAACAAGATGGTGGTCTCCAGCGGATGAAGACAAGATGGCGGACATGATGTCATACCAGTTGATGATATATACATTGGTACTGGTGGTGGTAGATCAGTCTAGGTAGCTTTCATGGAGGAAGGATCGACCGTTTACTCTCGTCGGGAATCGAACCAAGGACGTACATCGATATAATCGAACAGAATTCAAATACATTAATTTTTTGATGAATTTTGGAATTTTTTTCTTTAAAATCTGATAATAAATAAAGATTTTCAAGATGGCGTCCAAATTTCAAGGTGGCGGACATGACGTCATACTAGGTGAAGATATGTATACTTTGACATAAGTGGTGGGGGTCAGTATGCCAGCACCTACCGTGGGGGGAATGATCGGTCGCCATTTTTAATTTTTTTGCATCCGTCGGGTTCGAACCGAGGTCTCCGAGCTCCGTGTCGATTTTTTTTTTTTATAAATATTTTATTAAATTTATATTATTTAAATTTTTTTATAATTTTTTAAAAAAATTTCATTAAAATCGGATAATAAATAAAAACGTTAAAGATGGCGGCCGTAACGGAAATTGCAACGGTGACGTCATCATCCAATATGGCGGAAAACAAAATGTCGGAATGTTCGAGAAATCAAAATGACGTCATCCAAAATGGCGGATCCAAGATGGCGGATCCAAGATGGCCGCCGTGATCTACTTGTCCCGTTACGTTATGTCCCGTTACGCTGTGTCCCGTTACGCTGTGTCCCGTTACGTTGTGTCCAGTTACGCTGCATCCAAGATGGCCGCCGATACGTCACAATCCAAGATGGCGGACAGACAATCATCAATCCACAGCCTTAAAGCCTGCCGCAGGAGGAACTATTATATACTACTTATATATATATACACGTTTAGTATTTATTTATACTGTGTTATGTGATGTCAGCAACAATTAACATTAGTGTGTGTCCAGATGTATCAAACCAAAATATGTAATGACCAAAAAGAATCCTGGATAAATGTTTTAAATTCTTTAAACTCATGTTTTTAATAGACGCAATATAAAATTGTAATTTGATAAGTTTCCATTCACATGTGACATTTCAAGAGTAGTATTGCATAAGGGTGTACGAACGTTCGAAATTTCGAACTCGAACCGAACTTTAAAATATTTCGGTTCAAGTTCGTGTCAACAAATTTGGGTTCGAGTTCGTTTTTTTGTGACAACACTAGAAATTGTTAGTTTCTACATTTTAATAATACTAGAACCACGATTTAACGTATGCTCACGGCAAGGGCGCCCATAATGCAGTTTGTAGGGGGGGGCCCAGACTATATGATAGTTTGTAAGGGGGGGGGGGGGGCAGACCTTCAAAAATTTACTAAAAGTGTCAAAAATTACTCACAATTTGCCAAAAATCCTCAAAAGCCCATACATTTTTTCCTCTTGCGAAATGTTGGGGGGAGGGGGACCACGGCCCTACCCTGCCCATGGGTATGGGCGCCCTTGGCTCACGGTTCCAAGGATGGCATTCGTATCGCTGCCTTTGTAAAATCGGGGAAACGAGGAAACAAAAACCTCCGGCCGCAGCGTGTGCGTGGAATGCGCACTGGCCCGCCCCGTCAGCCCGGCGCCGCGGACTGTCTGCCCGCCCTCTCCCGCGATACCTTCCCACGCTGCGGCCGGTCTCGGATGCTACAATCTCTGCGCTGCTGTTATTTTAAATATTCAGATACATGGAAAGTGTTATACACTCGTTTTAAAGATTTTGGAATTAAAAAAAAAAACTAATATCATCAATTTAAAAATAAGTTACCTAACTTTTATTTTTCCGCCTTGCCAAAAGAAGCAGGTTTCCTTTGTCACTATTATTTTTAAAACGCGTCTTATTGCCACCAATTGCAGCGTTTCCCACCTATTTCAATTTAAAAATGTGGCTTCGTGGTAGCGCGATACAACAAAACAAGTAGTGACGACCTCCGACATGTGCGACATCTGTTATGTGTTACTGCAATGAACCTCTGCGTGCGGAGTGCCCGACATCTGTGTGTGGACGCGTGAACTACGATGTGTAAAATTCGTTCTTCGTCTACCGATTACAAAGGTTACGGCGGAACAGATTTTTCAGCTGGTATTGCTTCTAAATGCATCCTGCTGTTTCTAACTCATGCACACATATGTGTTGTATAATATTATTATTTTGTTTCCCATTTCCAATCAAATTATATTAGCATTCATCTACTAAACTTCGCCGTTTTTAGGAATAATTAGTTAATAAAATAAGACGCATACGGAAATTTCGAGTAATAACATTTTAAGATCCATCCTTACTCTGTAAATAATATTTTACCAAAATCCAATTTATGTCATGGCATTTACAGAATTTGCTCCACCGCAAACGTCGATTTTGCTGCTCGGAACCACATGTATCGCGCACTCTTAAGAACATTACTTATATCTCAAAAGCTAATAAAAAATAACAAAAGATTTGGTATCAAAATTAAAAAAACTGAAACTACCAACCACAGTTCTACAATTTTGCGAAATTCAATCCCCATGTGGTGTAAAAGAAGTAGGTATGATTCAAAAAAGCATACTTCGAATCGATTAGAGCTAGAGGCAAGAAACTATGAAAATACAACATTAATTTATACTTATGTATTTAATTTTTTTTTACCATTCATGGAAATTCCGTTTTTGAGGAGTGAAAAATAAGATATTTCCGAAACTAATACAGTAAGACGTAACAAATTTGTTAAGAATATTTGTCGAGAATTCACCCCTAAAGGATGTGCAAGAGAAAAATTTTAATTTTAAAAATAAATCCATGCTTTCAAATCTACTAAATTTAAATGCTAGAAACAAATAATGAACAGCGCCAATATAAAGAAACAAATTATATTTATATATTTTTTTCTTCAAAATTTTACCTTTAAGGAATAAAGGTGTAAATATGTTTATAACCTGGCTGGATAACTCATGAAATGTAAAGGAGGTAATTGTGATTTCATCAAGTTTATATGTATCCTCGAATACACTAAAATGGGAGATAAAATATCGGGTACTTAATATGTAGAAAATATTAAACGCATTACCATTTGAGAAAATATCGATATCAAACGTTTTTTTAAGAATAAAATCTTTTATTTACCTTAATTTTATTATATAAATTTCTTAATCAAAATCGTATTTAATTAATAAACTAATATTTTTAAAAATGATGAAATGTTAGAAACACCCTTAAATTGTGCGCGCGAATTCGCGGGTTTTTAGTCAGTGTTACATAAAATCACATTTTCAATAAATACTATAATGTTTATGCATATATAAATTACTGACAATATTATGCCAAAAAATGAAACCTCAGGATATCTCGGTGGCCGTGAGAGCTAAGGCATTGCGCTCATATGACGAGGGCCGTTTGTTCGATTCCAAAGATTAAAGGGACGCAAGTGATGTTAACTACGAAGACTTGAGTATCTTTATACACTCACGATATTACACTCTATAAAAGAAGGGGTGTCTGTAAATTCGGTTTACGGACGATAATTTTACGTGATAACGCCATAAGAAAAATTTCATTCATTTAATTTTAAAATATTATTTACAGTTTTTGCAAAATTTAATTAAAATAATTTGTTTTAATATAATCATGAACAATTAGTTAAAAAGCCCGCCTTAACCTGTTTGATATTATAGAAGATTTTCTCGCACGGTGGTTGGCCGGTTCTTGCACGCTCGGCTCAGGTGGAACGTGACAATTTTTCGTGCGTGCAGCCGGCGTTCATCAATTTATAAGACGTTATCACGTCAAAAAAAAAACATAAAATTTTTGTGGTGGAACAACAAATGCTAGAAAGGTATCGTGTTAAAATTTCAATAAAAGCACTTAAATAAAAATTATGACGAAGAAACAGAAATATATTCAACATAGCGCTTAAGACCGAGCATTAAGAGATTGAATCAACTACCCTTAATTATAAATTGTTGAAATCAAAGAAAAAAATGTGAGCGAGTCATTCAGTATTAACATCCAAACTCTGGTAACGAGCAAATTCACGTGTTCTCAAGTTGCAAATAAACTTGGTAAACAGACACAAAATTTAACGTAGAATTCTTAAAGTAAAATTAAAATACTGAGCGTTATAAGTAGAGACCGGAAAAATTCGCGGGTTCAATGACCTCCAATATAGACTCCGATATCCTCTACACACTCGGGCAAATGCCAACTGTTCATTGACTGCTGACTTGTGAGTCGTCTCGACTGGGTGGCCTGTGATTCGACACTTCTATGAGTGAGGGTCTCTAATTGGCTCTCAGTCCTCCAGATTATCAGTGAAACAATGGCAGAAGCAGCACTAAGGTATAATACAAGTCAAATTTTGGTGATTTTTAGTCAACAAGTCACTTAAACTCTTAAGTAAACTTAGAATATGTAATGCATATTTAATCATTGGCAACCATGTTGGTAAGTATGTTGGTAAAAATAAAAGAATAATGCAAGAAAAATTAAAGTATTTAAATCCAATTTTTATCTAAGAGTTTTTTGTTTCTCCTGCAAAAAAGTGAATTCTTAACTTGTTACATTTTACCTGGAGACCGTCCAAATATTTGAATTTTTAGCATAACACGCAATGAACCCGCGAATTTTTTCAGGTCTCTAGTTATAAGTATAAGAAATGTGTGTTTTAAACTACTGACGTCACCGCGGCTGATCCCGTTTGGCGTGGTTCAAGTCCCGGCTGCTCAGACGGGTGGTAGAGGGGGGTTCCAGCCTCGTGGCCTGGCGCAGGTGTGTATCTGTCTCCCGGAGAGTATACCGGAGGTTCTCCTCGTGGAACGAGATGACGAACAGCAGAGGTGCCCACCTCCCCCAAAAACACTATGGCTCACCCCCCCCCCCCTAACCCAATGATTCGAACCCCCCCCCCCCCCCCTCCGAAATTTTTTATGCCATTTTCTCAATGATTTACTCAATTATTTTATAATATTATACTTTTTTAGTATTATATTTTATCACGTTTTGCATTAATTAAAACTGATTTTATAATAATAATTTTGGTCATATCAGGTAATATTTCCATCCTGAACCAACAGATACCAAACTGCTTTTGTTGAGGAAAGTGCGGGGTCGCCAATTTGATTTACAAGATCCCTTTCAATTATCAAACACCAGAATCGTATTTTCACATTAGAAGCTATAATTATGTAAATAATATATACATTTTTCTCGTCTTTTAACCCCCCCCCCCCCTGAAATTTTAATGACGCAGTCTGCGTCGTTACCCCCCCCTTGTGGGCACCCCTGCGAACAGGAGAAGTTTCCTCGCCGTGGTTGCGTCGGCCGAGACGTCCGCCCTGGAGCGCGCGCCTCCAGCAGTCCACGGCAACACCCACCATCTGCTCCCGCGGCAACTGCGCCACTTGCGGTGTGCAGAGACCTGAAAAATTCGCGGGTTCATTTCGTGTCATGCTAAAAATTCAAATAATTATACCTCAGTGCTGTTTGTCATTGGTTCACTGTTAAATCTGGAGGACCGAGGGGCGAATTAGAGACCCCTCACTCAATAGAAGTGTCGAATCACAGGCCACCCAGTCTAGACGACTCACAAGTCGGCAGCCAATGAACAGTTGGCATTTCCCCGAGTGTGCAAAGGATTGTGGAGTCCATCCTGGAGGTCAATGAACCCGCGAATTTTTCCAGATCTCTAGCGATGTGTCGTCTTTGAAGACCGGCGCGATACTCGCCATACGACAATCCCGCTCGCAAGATCGTCTCCCCCCACACTCCCCTCTTCCTGGTGCGTGTGTCAAGCTGGCGACCACACATTGGAACTACAAGCCTCAAAATTTGTCAAAAAATAGTGTTCAATTTGTACTAATTTGTGCCGTTCTGTAACTTTTTACGTAATGCATCACAAATTCTGTTTTCCACGACACAAATTACCACAAATTGAGCACTAAAGTTTTGACAAATTTTGATCTTGAAATTCCAATGTGTGGTCGCCAACTTGACACACGTCTTCCTGGTGCGTCTTGCCGGCGTTCCCGCAGCTCTTTCATTTCCTTCAATTCCCCTTTATCCAGAGGTGCCCCCCCCCCCCAAACAGTATGACTCACCCCCCTAATCCAATGATGGTCCCCCCCCCCCCCGAATTTTTTATGCCATTTTCTAAATGATTTACTCAATTATTTTATAATATTATACCTTTTTAATATTATATTTTAAAACATTTTGCATTAATTAAATCTGATTTTCTAATAATAATTTTGGTCATATCAGGTAATATTTCCATCCTGAACCGACAGATGCCAAACTGCTTTTGTTGAGGAAAGTGCGGGGTTGCCAATTTGATTTACAAGATCTCTTTCAATTATCAAAGCACCAGAATCGTATTTTCACATTAGAAGCTATAATTATGTAAATAAAATATACATTTTCTCGTCTTTTAACCACCCCCCCCCCCCCTGAAATTTTAATGACGCAGTCTGCGTCGTTACCCCCCCTTGTGGGCACCCCTGCTTTATCACATTTTTCCACACACGTGCGCATCGGGGCAAAGAGGTGGCAATGTGCAACAACGGTCTAAGCGACGGGGAGGAGCACTTGGGGCGACGTCACTACATTTCTGGACGCAAATCACACGTAGTTTCATCATTCGCCGCAAGAATTCGTTGCCGGAGCAGTCAGAAAGACTATTGAATCATTCGATTAGCAGAGCGTAAGATTAACCTACATAATGAAACAGCTCAGATAAAATTAAAACAAAAAAAAAAATGACTTGAAAAAATACCGAACCCCCACTTTGAACCTAATTTTCGAAAATAAATTTTATTATAATACTGCCCAACTTGTTAAAATTCATTAAAAAGATCATTAAATAAAGTTTCCCTTTGGATTTGCAAACTTTGATTCAAGCCATTCGCCACAAATGGCAGCACCGTGATTAAACATTTCCTTTCCACGTAACTTCCGTTTCGCCTACCGAATACCATATACCGATAGCTAAGATGTCACACATCAAAAACCTGAATGTGAGTGATCTATATTACAGCAAAACCAAGGTTTCTCATTTGTCCCAGCATGCATGCACAAGAGTTAAAATAAAACAAATATATTACCTTTGAGGCGAATTGGGTGAGATGTAAGAAAATTAAAAATAATAACGTACTTAAAAATTAACATTATGTAATTTTACATATTTTTGAAACTCAGCCGCTAAGGGCGTAATAGGTTTTTGTTTTACGAAAAAATCCAATGTACGAAGAAAATTCAGCGGGAAGTAACCAACAGAAGTCAAATATTATATACATTGATAGTAGCATAGTGAAATCTTTTTAAAAAATATTTTCCAAAATCGAACGTTGAAGCCGAAAAAAGGTAATTTGTAATTTATAAAAAATAAGAATAGCTCCGAAGACAAACACGAAGGTTTTCCATATTGTGTTTGAAAAAATTAATATGATCGTAAAAAACCTCATTTGAACACTTTATAGAATTTATTCCTTAAGAAAACTTAATTTTTTATAACAGAATATTTAAAAATGAAACGTAAATAACGGTTTTTGAAGTAAATACATAAATAGTTACACAATGTGAATATTACAATCATCAAAATTCGACTGCTTTTGCTTGAAATGGGGATACGTTTTTTTTATTGATACTTCTGAATATAATCAAGTGGAAGTTTTATATATTTGGAATGAATAGAATAATTAAGGAAACATTATTATTTTTAATTTATTTTCTAAAATTACACCTTTAAGAGGTTAGAGAGGTATTATGATGAAATATTCACACATAAAATTAACACATTTTATTTTGTGAAAAGTATGATGAATTTTATTTTATACAAGCTAAGCCTTTCTAGGTGTACCTACACCCAAGTACGAGATCAAAAATACACCAATATTTAATATCAATTGCAAGAAAGTACTTGTAAGTGTTTATTTATTTTTAAATTTAACCTCTGAGTTCCTGAAGTCTTAAAAAAGGATTAGTTTAGTAATGCCATCAAAAGGCGTTTTGGTGATTCCACAAAAGATGGAGGTGTGAATTTCCCTAAAAAATGGTTTAGTAAAAAAAATATAAAGAATTTTTTTTTTAAATTCCCATTTTAATTAAAGCTCTAACACTTTTTAATCTATTTGAGCGGTGTTTATAAGAATTAAAAAATATATATTTTTTTAATATTAGAAAGACCAAAAACAAAGTTCTCAGATTAATTATTACTAACAAAATCGTTTGGAGGATCTAAAAAAATATCAGAAATATAATTTTAATGTAGAGTTACATAAAAAATTGGTTGTCTGTAAAGTCGGTTTACGGATGATAGTTTAACGTGACAACGTCATAAGAAAACATTGATGAAATGATTGCACACTTTTATGAATAAAATTTAATCATTTTTATTTTAATAATAAAAGAATAAATACTTGAAATTATACTAGAAATCATATTTTTAATTGCAAGAATAATTAACCTTTATTGCCGAAATTGTTGTTGTAATAAGCAATGAAAACCACATTAACTTTCACTTCACTTTATATACAGTCGACGAAACAGTTCACGTGTAGATGACTTGTAATTAATTTTAAAAAGTGGCGTTTAGCTATAAAGTTTAAATATAATTAAAACAAATTTTCATATAAATAAATTCTAATCAAATATCTATCATCAATTATATGAATCACCATAATTCTTTAGTCAGTTGTTACATAACCTATTATTACTGCACTCGCCGACAGATGATACTTTTTTTAATGATAAAAGAATAAATACTTGAAATTATACTAGCAATCAGATTTTTAAAATGCAAGAATAATTAACCTTTATTGCCGAAATTGTTGTTGTAATAAGCAATGAAAACCACATTACCTTTTCGTTTAAATATAACTATGATCAAGTGTTCATATACATACATTGTAATCAAATATCTAACATAACTTATTATTACTACACTCGTTGACAGATGCTACTTTTTTTATAATAAAATAATAAATACTTAAAATTATACTAGTAATCAGATTTTTCAAATGCAAGCATAATGAACCTTTATTCCCGAAAATGTTGTTATAATAAGCAATCAAAACCACATATTAAAATTCGTCGATAATATTTAACGTTCTTATGTCTTCCAGTGCTCTAAATGAAATGCAATTTTGGCCCCGGCACGAAATTTTATTTATAATTCATTAATAATAACGGCCCTCGCGATAAACAAAGGAAAATTTGTATTAATGAGTGCCTGGTTCCCGCGGCAGCTGTTAGAGAGCACGATTCGTTCGGTTCGGGTCCGTAACCGTAGATAGCAGCACCGTAGGGGAATCATATTATTTCGTTTTTATAATACGACTAGCTGCCCAACCCTTCTTCGCACGGCTATACTAATGAAAATAAATTAATCCACATCTCCCATTTACAGTAATGGTAAATAAAAAAAAATCAGTGAAAATGTATTACAATGTTCTATAATGTACCGGAGAGAAAATGAATAGCGCCGATGGTTTCCCGACTCGTGCACGCAACGTACAACTGATGTACCCGTACTTCGCTACGGCAGTCTACAGGCAGATCACTCTTGCGCCGCTCATTAAACACGCGCCTCCTTGTGGGTACGCCACTGCCGCGCGATGACCGTTGCCATGGAGACGCAGAAGGCATTGAACAATGCAAAATCCTGTTCTCATGAAGACAAAGTACCTACTGTTGCCTGCTTTTAACCACCCATGGGATCTAATTTTCGGAAAATGTCATCCTGCGTAACATAAGTAACATTACTGTGAAGTTTCAAGTCTGTAAAATATACTTGAAAAAAAAAAGGGCAATTTTTGGTATTTAAAGTACCCGCAAAATTTCAACGGTTATGAAGACTGCACTAACAATGAAATAGTCGTTGTCATAGAGACGAATTAGGCATCAACAAAGCAACAGCCGTTACCATGGTGATTTCCTACCAAAAACTGGAAATTTTGATATATTACGCCCCCGAAACTCCCCTTGGGATCGGATTTCCGCAGAATCCGTTAGTGAGCGTCTACATCACAAAATGATTATCTATGCTTATTTTGAAAATCAATCGGGTGTATAGTTTTAGAGATCTCGTGATGAGTGTGTCAGTGAGTGAGATTTCGCTTTTATATATATATATATATATATATATATATATATATATATATACATACACACACACACACATATATATATACAAGTCCTTGTCATAATTGAAACGGGAGAGGAAAATTGTTGATGGTCCGAAAAATAAAAATAAATTAAAAATAATAAAAATATTTCTAATTTAAAGAAAAAAAATCAAATTAAATACAGAAAGAGGGGGAAAAAACAATAGTTTAAGTTTGCGATTTAAAGTTATAAAAAGTTTTTAAATACTAATTGAACTCTTATGAGGGTACTGATTGCTTCGTTGTTAATATCACACGGGTGTTTTTTACTTGTATGGGGAAATTAAGAATGATAAGGAGTAGTATAGGAATGTATGTTCTGGCACACGGGTCCGGGGCGTGGATTGAGATTGTCGATCCGCCATCTTGGGTTGTGACGTCACGGCGGCCATATTGTATGAGTGTAACGGGACAAAGCGTAACGGGACAAGTTTGACCTTGACCCCGGCGGCCATTTGGATCCGCCATCTTGGATCCGCCATTTTGGATGATGTAATTGTGTGTTCTCGAAAATTCCGGCGTTGTGTTTTCCGCCATTTTGGATGATGACGTCACTGTTGCAATTTCCGTTACGGCCGCCATCTTTAACTTTTTTATTTATTATCCGATTTTAATGAATTTTTTTTTAAAATTTATAAAAAAATTTAAATAATAAAATTTTAATAAATTATTTATAAAAAATTTTACTTTTACGACACGGAGTTCGGAGTCCTCGGTTCGAACCCGGTGAGGGCAAAAAAAAAATTAAAAATGGCGACCGATACTTCCCCCGAGGTGGGTGCTAGCAGACTGACTTCCACCACTTTTTTTTCAAAGCATATATATCGTCATCTAGTATGACGTCATGTCCGCCATCTTGTCTTTGATGCTGGAAGCCATCATCAATGTATCGTCGGCGAGAGTGCGCTGACGCCATGTTAGTTTAGTTCTTATCCGCTAGAGTGCAGTAATCATTTATTACTGTGACACCCGCCATCTTGAAATTTGGCCGCCATCTTGAAAATCCGTAATTATTTAGCTAGAAATTCGGGAAAAGTTCCAAAATTCATTAAATAAATCACTCATTAATTTACATATTGATTCGATCGATTCCCGTCCTCGGTTCGATCCGCGATCGTTGCAAAAATGTTTAATTTTATGAAAAAAATAATAACTTAAATAAACTATGTTCAACATTCATAAAGAGACTTTAAATCCTCTACTACCATCATCCTATCAGACGTCAAGACCACCATATTGGAAATTCGTAATTTTAATGCTAGAGATTCGGGAAAAAGTTCAAAATTCATTAAATAAATTTGTAATCTATATACTGATTGATTTGATCGACTAAGCTCCTTGGTTCGATCCCTTGTCGATACAAAACAACATTAATATTTTAAAAAAGTACCACTAAAGTGTAAGGTTTGAGAAAATAAAAAACACTGCAAGTTCTTTTAAAAAAACTTTTATTACATACATACTACACTACTACAAGTACAAAAAAAATACTCAGACAAATTACTAAAGTTTTTTGGATTCCTCGATTGAAACAGTCTTCTTATTGTACGGACTAAGCCTTTTACATGACTTTAAATGTCTATCCGATCCAGTCATCACCGCAGCCAGAGACGGACTGAAGTCCATATCACTTATATAGTCTCATTAGCCGGTACAACACATGAGTCGAAACAATAACCATGTTCATTAAGCGTGAACTAAACTTTCTCGGAGCATTTTTTATAATGATGATGTAAGCTGTCGAGACGTGAAATAAGTTTATTACATTTTATACACTGAAACAGTATTCTTTGAGCATTATTCTGACAGCTGCTCCTTTCATGTCTGCGCGCATTTGAAGTTCTAGTAAATGATGCGTCACAATATTTGCATTGATGCGATGCACGCTCTTCATGAATTGAAGTCTGGAATGCAGATGGTGAAACTTCAGCTGATGATGGAACAACACGTATCATTGTCTCCTCTGCAGTCGGTATCGGGATCTCCACCGCTGTCGTGGTCTCCTCTGCAGTCGGTATCGGGATCTCCGACTCCATCATCGTTGCTGTCATCGAGGTCCCCGCTGCTGTCGGTAAACAGTCTATTCCGGTCGACATAACTAAATCTCACGAAACTTAATGGAGAGAGCACGTCCGTACTGCACCGCGGCCAGAGGTGAACTGCGGGTCCAGTCGTCTGAACCTCGCTTATATACCCGTGGTCTTCTGGTATACTACATGAGTCAAAATATCGTCTGTATTTAAAATTTTTTATTAGGTACCTAAAAATTGTAGAAATAAAAACACACGAGTTCAAGTTTTACACATTTATTTATAAAGAGTACACTAATACATATTAGGTTAAGGAATCAAGCATTTTCACAAGCAAAGTCTTTAATGCCGCACGAACTGACACGTCGACTCCGGTTCCAACTGGTTCGTCGACTCCGGTTCCAACTGGTTCGCAGGCCACAGGATCAGGAACACAGGTTTCCAGCTGGTCATCTTCTGCGACGTTGACAACTCCGACAAGACATGGTCGATGACGTCTGTGACCACGTCTACGCCTGGGCTTTGGCTCAGTGCTAATTGGGACAGATTCACTGTCTGAACTGCGACCACGAGACACACACCGTTTGGACGTCTGCGTAGAAGCATCACAGGTCGCAACAGGTTGCAACACGTCCATGTTTGGTGTTGCACGTGAAGACGAGGCGACTACCTCAGCGATGCTAGCAGGAAGGATTGTGTGTGGTCTCATGTGATAGACGACACAGTTTCCAGGTTCGCAACAGTCTACCAGCTGCTGGGTCGGTTCGTAGGACACAGGAAAGTGCGCAAACCGCCAATGCTGAGCGCCTCCATCACAGGTTTCTGTATATGTACGTAGATACCCGGAGTCCCAGTAGCTGTACTCGACACTGCTGAAGCTAGGTCTTGCGCTCACGTACACGTTAGCAGGATGAAACGTAAACATCTTCTTGCAGGTCGAACGTCAACTGAAAGCACGTACGTAGGTACGCCATTTATATATGCAGGCTCCTACTAACACTGTGTGTGCCATTTCTGCATTAACTGCGAGTTTGTACAGGCACAGACACGTTCAAACTTGTCACGTGGCTGCATGTCATATATTGCACTAAGCTTGCGCAGGGAAGGACAGCCGTAGTCGGTCTGTATATCTACGATTTCAGCTGCTCTGTCGTCACACAACTTGCTCAGCCATTTCTTCTGTTCAGGTCCGGCAACGTAGATTATTTCGTTTTGCAGTAGTAAATCTTGAAGTGTGTTTTTCACTTGGTGGTACGGAATTTTTCCTTCGTCCCGCTCCAGGCCATAGTAGTATTTACATAGCCATTCGTTCGATTGTTTACTTTTTTCGTCTAGTAGTTTCCACGGATACGGAGGTCGGAAAGTGTGTGTTCGAGTCCGGCCGTCGTGAGTGACGCCAATTTCCTTGAGCACGAATCCGTTTTGGCTCTGGAAACCTTGCAGGTTGCAGTACATCTTGTCGCTAGCAATGCTCGGTCGGAACTAAATTATCATAGAAAACGAAACGGTATTTATGTCAGAATTTTCACAAGTTTGTCTCGACAATTGTACGATGCAAGCCGATCGTGAAGTATCAGACAAAAAGCATAGGTGTTTGGCGGAATATTTCCGCTTGTCGTTATCTCGATCCTACAGTCGATGATGTTTGAATTTATTCGATCATCCTGTTTGGAAACGTCAAACACCATTAACGGTGCCTTGTTCTTGAAACTGTCAGGACTCAGTATCGGTGACTGTCTCTGCCCATAGTAAGCTTGCTGAAACTTGGCATACATTTGATATGCTAGAAGAAATCTTCCACTTTCAAAGTCCATGTTCATGTCAACGTACGGATAACTTTCGCTGTTTAAAAATATTTTTACATTGCGTATTTGACAGTTATCGAATACGGAGCGACTTACTCCTGCATTGAGCTGTCTTCCTGTCTGAAGCCCGACGATGATGTATCTTGGTTTTTCCGTAGCGAAGCTGGACTTTACTATCCAATTGATACGCTGACTATGAGGCAAGCCAGGATAAGTTTCCAGGCTCCAGGATCGGAATGGTACATCGAAGTTCTTGCCATTTTCTATGTTCTTCAACATCTTGACTCGTTCAACGGTGCTCACTTGGATGTGGGGCAGCATCCACTCGATAGACTATAGTGTTAGCGAGACATCTTGAGGGTTTTCTGCAGCGGCGACAATTGCATTAATGTGCGTGTTGGCTAGAAGCAGTACGAGCTCTTGTTTCGAATTAATGATTATATGCTTGTAGTCCTCGGCGAATCCAAGAAGCATGGACAGAGGAACACAAACTTCGAACTTCCCTTCGGCATAAACCGGAAGCTTATATTCATCCTCGAGAGCCCAACCGGCCATCTTTGCAGCAGACAGTTCATTTGGAGTGAGCGAAAGGTAATTTTTCATAGCAGATGTTATGCCTACATCTCTCGTCTGGTCTACCTCGACACCATTGAGTACATATGTAATGCGCTCGATTAGGTGTAGAATACCATTGCAGGATATTGATGTCGTTGTCGGGTGCGTACCATCCGCTTTTGTAAGCGTGCCTCTTATACGTAGAAATGACTGCGAAGGTAAAGTACAAATATCTTGGTGTTGTACTGCAATGGTACTTCCGATGGTAGTGCGTACGGTCCGAGCAGGAAAGGCTGGTACTCGTGCAATTCCATTTTGGTAATGCTGTCTTCAAAAATGACCGGATCTTCCACGTTGAGGATTTCGTCTTCCATATTTATTCGGCACTTGTCCAATACTGAGAAGATACTTTATGTTGTCAGGTGTTAATTCACCGATGTCTGGTAGAGAACTGTTCTTATTCAAGGCAATACGATTTCTTTTATAACTGTTCGGTGTTACGAACTTTATGCCCATCGCTTCAAGTGCAGACGTAATGTAATTTCTTCGTCTTGAAAATTCACCAATCGTCCTCGCTGGTCAACGATTCGGACGACGACTTCGTATGCGCACTTCACGACGACTGGAACGTAAATGATACTTTGCGGTACTTCTACCAGTTTATATCCTGGCGGGACCATCGGCGAAAACTCGTGCAGCATGTTGCTTAGTCTTCCGTTGAGATACGTTCCACTTGCCAAATTACAGTTTATTCTTATGACATTCACAGGCAAAATGTTTACTGCGCGCGTAGATTCGTACGTTCTTCCCGTATCATAAACCTTTGATTCGAATCCGAGCATGGTACCTATGGTGCCAGGTTTCGTAAAGTCGACATTTTCACTGCATGTTAGAATACTTTTTTGAGTGTTTGGATTTCCACGCAGTTGAAAGTCTACATCCTGTGGTAACATATCCCTGATGTAATTTGCAATGTCGTCAATTTCGTAAGAGCCAACAGGTAACTGTATTTCATGAGCGGTCCCATCGCTTTTCAGGAAGCAGATCTTGCAGTTTTCCTCGTCAATGTTCGGTATGGCATTATACGTTTGAAAATCTACGAGTCCGATACACCATTCTCCGTCTAAATCCAGAGGCGGGAAATGAACCGCCCGCAGCTCAGATGCGTGACCTGTCAGGGTAAGTGTTATCGACATGACTAATAAATTATCATCACTGCACAACCTTTAAGTAGCAATTTTTTTTATTTGTCAGCTAATTTTTGTTTGTTAAAAAGCGAAGACACAAGTGTCCGCAGTTTGTTTGATTAGGCTTCTGTTCCGTTTCGTAATTGTAAAACAACGTAGTGGACCGGCCCAGGTACTGTCGCAGTTCTGGCGGAGGCCTCAAATTACCGAAACTGTCGTAGTACTCGGCCATGTTTCCCGTCTTTACATAGGCCACCCAGTGCGTGCCTCGGCCCGCTGACGTGTCTAAATTAATTATGGCGCACTCACGTGTCTTTGGCTTACTGTGCAAAGTGTCTCGCATAAACACGCCACGGAAATTTGGTATTTTAAGTTTGCGTGCGTACTTTATTAAATCTACGTTGGCGAGCGGACGTTTCGGCAAAGAACTTAGGATTTTTTCATTCGTTTCTTCCTCATGCCTCGTCCTGTCTTGTGAGGTTGCAAGTAGAGTCCTGCGCCGTTTTTTTTTTACCGATGGCAATGGCTTCCATGTTGGCGTTGTGTCGCTGTGCTTCTTTTAACTGCTTGCGCTCATTCTTCGAAGTGTTGACTGCCCGCACTATACCGCTCGTTGCACCGATGAGGCCGCCAAGAGCACCCAATGCAGGCAAAAGCAAAGGAAGAAATCCTCCTATAATCTTCTTGTCGAGAGTCTGTAATTTTTGCTTGGCTTTTTGCACGCCTGCGCCAGTCTTGCGCTTCTTGGTCTTGCGTGAGTTAGTCTTTGACTTGATGGAGCTGGCTTGACGAGCACCCAGTCCTAATTTCGTCTTTGCCTTCATGATTTTAGATACGCCCCACGCTGCGATTTTCTCTCCTAGTCCCGCGTCCGGCGATTTGCTTATATCTTCGGCTTCCTGTGCCAATATCTCGTCGTCACGGTGCCTAGATTCCAGATCCTTGCTTAATGAATATGCGATATCGTGCTGCTTGCACTTTTCGTCGAGAGAATTAATGCCCACGTCACCTCGAGCTAACCTTTTCGCTAGTTTAGTGTCGGGGCCGCAAAATCTGTAGCCGGGAATGTGTAGCTCGAATGGTAGGTTGTTTATCAGCGAGTTTACGAGTCCCGCGCCGATGTGTTTTTTGTTCTTACCTCTTCGAGTCATTACGCACAACTGACCAGAAAGTATAAATACGCTTCTTTTATACAATTACTTTAGTACAATGCAGGTCGTCAAGCAAGACGTGTGTTTGCCCGTACGCATTACGCAAGACGATGTATTTAGTGCGCGTGAATCACGACATGGCTTACTGTTGCCTTCTGCCGTACGATGCATAATGGCGGGTCCGTCAAACTGTGGCAAGACGTGTGTTTTACTGAGTTTACTGGAGGAACCAAATGGTCTTCGGTTCGAGAACGTTTACTTGTATTCCAAGTCGTTGCAACAGCCAAAGTACCAGCGTCTAGCAACTGTTCTACGCTCGGTGGATGGTCTGGAGTATTTTCCGTTTAGCGATAATACCGATGTTGTACCTCCAAGCGAAGCAAAAGCCAATTCCGTGTTTGTTTTCGACGATGTAATGTGCGAGAAACAAGGCATAATACAAGAGTACTTTTCCATGGGCAGACACGCCAAGGTAGACTGCGTTTACCTGTGTCAGACGTACAGTCGTATTCCAAAACATCTCCTACGAGACAACGCGAATGTCATAGTTTTGTTTCGCATGGACGAACTTAATTTACTCCACGCTTATGACGATCACGTAAACACAGACATGACATTCCAGGAATTCAAAGACATGTGCTCCTTGTGTTGGAAAGAAGAACACGGATTCC
Source organism: Bacillus rossius redtenbacheri (assembly GCF_032445375.1). Lineage (NCBI taxonomy): Eukaryota > Metazoa > Arthropoda > Insecta > Phasmatodea > Bacillidae > Bacillus > Bacillus rossius. Next base: position 3,687,800 of record NC_086344.1, on the reverse strand, counting down.
TAGTCATAGTCAAAGACTGGCCTCTATATAAGGGCAGGTACAGACGAGGTTTCGATCAGTTTATCGCCAAACATGAGTCATAGCATTTCGAAATTCGGTCGTAGCAGTCGAGACTTACGTACTGCTCTCAAGTCTCATGACGACGTTATCCGCAAATACATTTCGCTACTGGCTCAAAAAATAGACGGGGTGAAAAAGGAATTACTTGAGTACCTCGTAGCCATAGACCAGCGCGTGGAAGCTTCGGATTCTCGCATTCGCGACATGATCGAAGTATCGAATGCACAAAGACGGGACGATCTGAGGACTTTTCAAAGTAGTCTGAAAGCATCACTATCTCACTTGTCAACAAATTCAGATTTGGCCAAACACAAGAAAGAAGTTTCTGCGAACGAATAAAACAGTATAAAAGGAGGTCTTGCAATAAGTTTTCAGCCAGTACAATGTCGGACCTGGGCAGTGACCTTCATCGAGCTATACAGTCTGTTCGTGAAAAATATTTACTTGCTAGACGAACCAGACTTGCACGTGAGATGGCAAATGAGGAGATATTTAAACTAATCACTAGTCGCCTCGACGAACTTAAAAACAAGGAAGAACCAGCCTTCATTGTGAAGACAGAAGTTGAAGATGAAATGCCGACTGTAAAGAAGAGAAAGTATGAACCAGATCGAGAAGAAGAGGACTTAACAAGTACAGAGTCCATGCACAAGAAAAAAATACCGAAAAAGGGACATCAAGTTAATGCAATGGTCCGACCATACCTGATATCGTTTACGAGCCGGAATAATGACACGACCTACGGAGTGTACAGAAAACATAATAAATGGTTCCTCGGTGCTAAAGAAATAGACTTTCTACCAGGAAATATCGTGCGCGTAGCAGAGTTCAAAACGCGCGGGACTCCGGGTCTGTACGAATTGCTGTTTCGCAGGGAGCCTAAAGGATATTCTCACAACGACTTACAAGAGTACAAAAAACTGCTAGAGCTAACCAATGCACATTTTCGCGATAACGATCCAGATAGTGGTGTATATAAAGACGTAGATCATGAAAAAATCAACATTCTCGCTAATCTCTTCAGTGAACTAACAATACATGGCGAAGGTTTAAAAAAGCTAGAAAGTGGTCAGATATTTGACTATGTATATTGGGACGACCCTAATGAATTAGTTGATCGCCTTAGAGTTCTACATGCTTCGCTTAGCGTAGGAAACTATTCGCACATCAACGAAATAGTCTCCATACTTGAAGAACTGAGGGAAGCCGGCTACATACAATGAGTCGAACCGGAATCGCTCGCGAACTTCATGCTCCTGCTAGACGGAAATACCTTCGTCGCAAAGTCATAGTTCGTGGAATTGACGATTTATTCCAGGCGGACCTTGTTGAGATGATACCGTATTCCCGATTGAATAAAGGTTTCAAGTACATGTTGACAGTCATCGATGTTTATAGCAAGTTCGCTTGGGCTAGACCTGTCAAATCAAAGACTGCAACTGACGTAGCCAAGGCCATGAACAATATTTTGCGTGATGGACGTGTACCGTCGCACCTGCAAACGGACCTCGGGAAAGAATTCTACAATGCAACCTTCAAGGCTTTGATGAAGAAGTATGGCATCAAACACTACTCTACATTTAGTAATGTCAAAGCCTCCGTTGTCGAAAGGTTTAACAGAACTTTGCGTTCCAAGATGTGGCGGAAGTTCACGGCTAACGGAAATTACAAGTGGCTTGACATCTTGCCGAAACTAATAAGCGAGTATAATTCCACGGTACATTCTACCACGAAAATGAAGCCAAAGGACGTAACGGACAATCGCTTGCTTCAAACAGTGTTTTCCAACACGAAGAAGAAAGATCCACGAAAGCGTAAAGCTAACGTCGGTGACATTGTGCGAATCTCCAAGCAGAAAGGTATCTCCGAGAAAGGTTTCACTGCAAACTGGAGTCCCGAACTTTTCCGTGTGACACATGTACGTGAATCAGAGCCTAGGACCTACTACCTCGAAGATTTGGACCACAAACCTATCCATGGAGGCTTCTATGCCGAAGAGATTCAGCCTACATTGTATCCCGATACGTACTTGGTGGAGAAGATTATAAAACGAAGAAATGGACGGTCTTACGTCAAGTGGTGGGGCTTTCCACCTCGCTTTAATTCGTGGGTGGCTGATGCGGAAATCGAGGAATCCAAAAAAATTTAGTAATTTGTCTGTGTATTTTTTTTGTACTTGTAGTAGTGTAGTATGTATGTAATAAAAGTTTTTTTAAAAGAACTTGCAGTGTTTTTTATTTTCTCAAACCTTACACTTTAGTGGTACTTTTTTAAAATATTAATGTTGTTTTGTATCGACAAGGGATCGAACCAAGGAGCTTAGTCGATCCAATCAATCAGTATATAGATAACAAATTTATTTAATGAATTTTGAACTTTTTCCCGAATCTCTAGCATTAAAATTACGAATTTCCAATATGGTGGTCTTGACGTCTGATAGGATGATGGTAGTAGAGGATTTAAAGTCTCTTTATGAATGTTGAACATAGTTTATTTAAGTTATTATTTTTTTCATAAAATTAAACATTTTTGCAACGATCGCGGATCGAACCGAGGACGGGAATCGATCGAATCAATATGTAAATTAATGAGTGATTTATTTAATGAATTTTGGAACTTTTCCCGAATTTATAGCTAAATAATTACGGATTTTCAAGATGGCGGCCAAATTTTAAGATGGCGGGTGTCACAGTAATAAATGATTACTGCACTCTAGCGGATAAGAACTAAACTAACATGGCGTCAGCGCACTCTCGCCGACGATACATTGATGATGGCTTCCAGCATCATTGACAAGATGGCGGACATGACGTCATACTAGATGACGATATATATGCTTTAAAAAAAAAGTGGTGGAAGTCAGTCTGCTAGCACCCACCACGGGGGAAGTATCGGTCGCCATTTTTTTTTTTGCCCTCACCAGGTTCGAACCGAGGACTCCGAACTTCGTGTCGTAAAAGTACAATTTTTTATAAATAATTTATTAAAGTTTTATTATTTAAATTTTTTTATAAATTTAAAAAAAAAATTTCATTAAAATCGGATAATAAATAAAAAAGTTAAAGATGGCGGCCGTAACGGAAATTGCAACAGTGACGTCATCATCCAAAATGGCGGAAAACACAACGCCGGAATTTTCGAGAACACACAATTACATCATCCAAAATGGCGGATCCAAGATGGTGGATCCAAAATGGCCGCCGGGGTCAAGGTCAAACTTGTCCCGTTACGCTATGTCCCGTTACACTCATACAAGATGGCCGCCGTGACGTCACAATCCAAGATGGCGGATCGACAATCTCAATCCACGCCCCGGACCCGTGTGCCAGAACATACATTCCTATACTACTATAAGGCATCTAGTGCATGGCAACAATGTTAATAGGCAATAGGAAATAAACTTCCAGCGCCTGCGGCATTGTCAACACACACTTTGTACGTGTACTGCATGTTGTATCTAACCCCCTCCAATGCATTTGATTCTAAATTGGACTTTTAGTAAGTATCCCTAATGTTATTGATAATTTAATATAGCCTATAGCCTTCCTCGATAAATGTACTATCCAACACTGAAATAATTTTTCAAATCGGACCAGTGGTTCCTGAGATTAGCGCGTTCAAACAATCAAACAAATAAACTCTTCAGCTTTATATTATTAGTATAGATACGCATCCCTAATACACCAAACTTATTTATAATGTGTTACAATATTTTTTAAAACATTGTGCAAAAGATCCCGGGTGTAATTTGAATTATTATTTGTAACCTTAAAACACCATTGTTCGTTAAAAACGTATTTGAAAATTCAACATTACTTTTAAATAACCGTACCGATTTTGCTGAAAATCGGTGGACGATCGTTAAATTATATAATATTAATAATTCAAAAGACGAAAACATGATTAAAAAGTCAAATCGATGGTTGTTCCAATCGAGTGTAAGAGAGATACGGCGCATGCGTACAATGAGCGTAACGGGACACATCTGTAGTGGGACAATGTGCGTTACGGGACACTTTTTCATGCGTGCAGCCAGCGTTCATCGATTTATTAGACGTTCTCACGTCAAAAACTATTAATTTTTGGAAAAATAAATTTATTTTTAAAATATTTTCATTAAAGTTTTACTAAATGCATTGTGACTTAAAGCGAAAAATATATTTTAAACTTTAATTTGAATGCAGAGTTAAATAAAATGCTGATCACACTCTGTCAAAGCTTTTTTTACAAACAAAATGGGCATTTACCGAATAGTTATGATCGAATGGCTTTTTATTAACACTGTGCCCGTTAAATTTGTTATAAAAAAACAATGTTGTTATATTAGTTAGGAAAATACCGAAAAGTTAAAATCCAAACAATGCAAATACTAATCATGTCAGTTTGTTGTAAAGCCCACAACACAAAGAAAAATTATACTCCATTTTGTAAACCAAATAATTTTATGCTGATAATTGAAAATGTATTTCAAATGTTTCACCTTTACTCTAAAAATAATTAGCTCTTGAAATATTTATTTCTGATGACCTCTGCCAGAAATTGAAAGCAATATTCATAGTAGAGGAAAAAAACAACAAAAAAATATTTTTAAATTTTACTTACGTCTCTACGAAATAACAGTGACTAATAACAAAACTAAAATTAATATCCAATAGGAGAAGTAATTAATCATCTGTGCAAAAACCAACTAAATTATATTTTAAAGCTTTATCGGAAAAATGTCTTAAATCTGAATTGATGGCTTAGTTACACTTTAAGTCTACACACACTTTTCTAAATGGCATAATCTGATGATTAGCTTAAAAAGTTATAATACTAGGCCTATGTTGAATATTCAACCTGCCAAAAACGAATTGACACCACCGTTCAAATACAGCCGAAACCAAGACAATCATTTGCAGCATAATAACTAGAGACCAGAAAAAATTCGCGGGTTCAGCGACCTCCAGGATAGACTCAAATATTCTCTACACACTCGGGAAAATACCAACTGTTCATTGGCTGCTGACTTGTGAGTCGTCTCGACTGGGTGGCCTGTGATTCGACATTTCGATGAGTGAGGGTCTCTAATTGGCCCTCAGTCCTCCAGATTAATAGTGAACCAATGGCAGAAGCAGCACTAAGGTATAATTATTTGAATTTTAGCATAACACGAAATGAACCCGCAAATTTTTCAGGTCTCTAATAATAACTATTGGTTGGCCGACGGCTTGACCCCACCACACAAATTCCACCGTGATTGGAGCAACCAACGAGCCAATCAGTAGCTTTAGTGGCTATGACCATCCAACAGCTCCAACCAATCAGGAAGCATGCACTAAGCAGGGAGGTGTGTAATTGAAAACTACAGTACATAAGTAAATAATTGCCACGTGAAAATATTACGGTGCACCAAAACCAGAGTGTTTAAGTAGTTCTTTAATTGTGTGAGTACGGTTCTAACGAAGTTAAAAAAAAATTGTGTTAGGCTGTGTCGGGACACAAAGAATTGGTTTAACATGAAACGCCTATGTCAGCGGGTCGCTCTTAGTGTATTAGTAGGGCCATGCAGATTTCGCTAAAAGATTTTGAGACCATCTGAATGTAAAAACACTGTAGCATCGTTTGTGTTTCGTGATTGGGTGAGTTTCTCCCAGATAAATATCGATTGTAACACCACCAATATCACCCTAGTTATGTCGACATCGCAGTCGATGATATATTCTCATTGAATGCGGCTACAACCCAGAAGCTAGACAATAGTCGTAAAAACCTGCGATCTTAAATAATAAAAAAATTTTGTTAAAAAATCACTTAATACATGAAGACTTCGTTTCGCATCCGGTGAGGGCAAAAAGAAAAATGGCGACGAATACCTTCATGAAAGCCACCGGCAAACGAACCTGCCACCACAAATTCCAAGGTATATATCGACAGCTAGTATGACATCACGTCCGCCATCTTGTTTAGACTGCTGGAGGCCACCATCTTGTTTCCGTCTGCTAGAGTGCGCTACCACCACGTTAGTTTAATTTTTTTTATTAGACCTTTGACCTTGAACTTGACTGTTGGTATTGACCTTTGACCTTAAAAAAAATTGTGTTAGGCTGTGTCGGGACACAAAGAATTGGTTTAACATGAAACGCCTATGTCAGCGGGTCGCTCTTAGTGTATTAGTAGGGCCATGCAGATTTCGCTAAAAGATTTTGAGACCATCTGAATGTAAAAACACTGTAGCATCGTTTGTGTTTCGTGATTGGGTGAGTTTCTCCCAGATAAATATCGATTGTAACACCACCAATCACAGTGATCCAGTGCGGAAGCAAATGCGTCTTGAATGGCTCGGCCAAATAAGGCAACGACTTCTCTTACAAATGGACGCCAGTCACAAGGAAGAAACCACAGGTGCGGGTATACCTTGTTGCAGTCTAATAGGTGTGCAGATCTTTTCGCGAACAATGCCTGCCCCTATGTATTATTGTAATGGATTGGAATGAAAACGAGACCCTGACTGCGTACTAAAACTTTTCATACAAAACAGACACTGAATGACTCAAAATTCCTCAAAAATTGCTAAAACTTAGCCAAAATCCGCTTAAACTCCAAATTTATGGAAAGTAATATTTTCCACCCAAAAAATAAGAAAAACAAAAAAAATCATATTTTAGGGAAAATTTCCCGTTTTAGTCCCCAGAAATGGCAGTGGCTTGAAATGTCCTAAAAATGGCTTAAGAGTCCTAAAAGCAAGCCGCCCTAAGCTGCTAAGGTCATAACCTTGACGATTAAAATGTTATGGCCACCATTTTTAACTGAATCGTCACCGTAGCAATTTTAGTTACGGCCGCCATCTTGAAAATCCATATCTTTAAGGCTATAGGATCGGGAAAACTTTAATATTAATAAAAACATAATTAATTAGTACTTTAATAAAAAACATCAGGCCATTAAAACTGTCCGCAATCTTGAAAATTCGCAATTATTATCCAAAAATCGGGAAGAAAATTAAATGTTACAAAACAAATTATTAACAAAAAATTAAATAGTTGGCTTCTAAGGATTATAGCTGCTTCGAAGGCGAATATATCACCCTAGTTATGTCGACATCGCAGTCGATGATATATTCTCATTGAATGCGGCTACAACCCAGAAGCTAGACAATAGTCGTAAAAACCTGCGATCTTAAATAATAAAAAAATTTTGTTAAAAAATCACTTAATACATGAAGTCTTCGTTTCGCATCCGGTGAGGGCAAAAAGAAAAATGGCGACGAATACCTTCATGAAAGCCACCGGCAAACGAACCTGCCACCACAAATTCCAAGGTATATATCGACAGCTAGTATGACATCACGTCCGCCATCTTGTTTAGACTGCTGGAGGCCACCATCTTGTTTCCGTCTGCTAGAGTGCGCTACCACCACGTTAGTTTAATTTTTTTTATTAGACCTTTGACCTTGAACTTGACTGTTGGTATTGACCTTTGACCTTCACCTTGACTTTTGACCTTGAACTTTACCTCGACATTTGACCTTGACATTGATATTTGATCTTGACCTTTGACCTTGACCACAGTGACCATCTTGGATCCATCATATTGTATTCAAGTATTCACTACCAGGAGCGATAGTAAACACACAACGCCTGCTAGAGGACATCGCCGCCATCTTGTTTTCAATACTTGTTACTAGGAGCGCTAGTGTCAAGTAGTACACATGCCATCTGCTAGATTACATTACCATCATGTTAGTTTAATTCTTAGGCACTAAAGTACAGTATTATTTATTATCTCTCACCGTATACGTTATTTTAACATTTAGACAAAATCTTAGAAATTCGTAATTATTGACCTAGATTTTAGGAAAAATATTTTTCAAAATTCATCAAAAAAATTACATACTAAAATATGATTGTTTCGACAGATTTACGTCTTTGTTTTGATTCTTGGCCGGTGATAAGGATAACTAAAACTTAAAATAAATTTGTTAATGCTGTTTCCCATTACCTTTCGTGGTGTTTATTAATAATTAACTCTACACAAATTAACACTAGACAAGATACCTGCCCTGACGAAATAAATACGTTGTCACGCTTCCTAACATGGAATACTTTTTTTTTCGATACTTAGACTACATTCGACCAGTTCATGTAAATGCTATACGTGTAGGCTAAGTGTCTTCGGACCATGAGACCAGTTCATGAAGAATGCCAGTTGTATAGACCAAACATTTCCGAACCATGAGACCAATAATGTCCTGAGTACAGACTTAACGATCATCAATTAAAAAAGGAAGCACAATAGGAAGTAATATCATAGAAAATGAAATACAATCGGAAGCACAATCCACGAAAAGGAAGCACAATTGGAAATGCAATCAACGAAAAGGAAGCACAATCGGAAGCGCAATCAACGAAAAGGAAGCACAATCGGAAGCGCAATCAACGAAAAGGAAGCACAATCGTAAGCGCAATCAACGAAAAGGAAGCACAATCGGAAGCACAATAGAAGAAAAGAAAGCACAATCGGTAGCACAATCAACGAAAAGGAAGCACAATTGGACGAACAATCAACAAAAAGAAAGCACAATTGGAAGCACCATCAACTAAAAGGAAGCACAATCAGAATCACATTCGACAAAGAGGAAGCACAATTGAAAGCACAATAAACGAAAAGGAAGCACAATTAGAAGCACAATCAACGAAAAGGATTCCTTTCCGAACGAAACGAAAGGAAAGCACATTTGGAAGCACAATCAACGAAAAGGAAGCACAATTGAAAGCACAATCATTGAAAAGGAAGCACAAATGAAAGCACAATAAACGAAAAGGAAGCACAATAATTGAAAAGCAAGCACAGTTCGAAGCATAATCAACGGAATGGAAGCGCAAATTAAATCATAGTCATTGAAAAGGAAGTACTATCAACGAAAAAGGAAGCACATTAAAAAAGGAAGCTCATTTGAAAGAACAATCAACGAAATAGAAGAACAATAGGAAGCACAGTTAAAAAAAAAAAAAAAAAAAAAAAACATTTAACAAAAAGGACGCACATTTGGACGAAAATTCAACTTAATAAAATAAGATCTCATCAGAATGACTCTGTCCTATCAGTCGGATACAATACTACAGTCTTGTCTAAGCACATTTAACGAAAAATACGTACCTTTACACAAACATAACAACTCAGTAGGATGAGTTTGTCAATTTTACGATAGGATATAATGCCTCCAACAGTCATTGGCTCCAGCAAGTCTGATAAATCCAAAATTAATTGGCTCCATCATTAATTTGCTCCAACAGTCATTGGCTGCAACAGTCATTGGATCCAATAGTCAATGGCGCCAAAAGTATACTTGACTCCAAAAATTCTTAGGCATAGATGCTATTAGCTATTGGACTAGGAGGCTACGCAGCGACGTGACTATAGGACTACAAGACTACAAAGCTTCAGCTGGTTACGAGGCTACGAGGCTACGAGGCTACGAGACTATATAGCTACAAGTCTACGAGACTACGAGACTATAATATAGCTACACGTCTGCGAGGCTACAAGTCTACGAGGCTACATGGCGTTACTTTACTGGAACCAACGTGCAACACACACTTATGACGACCCATGAAACATATTAAAGTGAAACCTTTTAGGCTGAACTCAGCAAAGCAAGGGTGAGGCTCCCGTCGCAAGGTAAATACAAACGCATCATTCAAAAGTCAGGCCCGAAAGAAGGCGGAGGCCTAGCCGACACCCGTATATATTCCCTGCACAGGCACCACAGCGCATGCGCCAAGCACAAGAGCGGCGGAGCGCAAACAAAGTGACGTCACAGCACTGTGGAGGGGCAGCAGGACGTAAGAAGGGGAGGCGGGCCGGTGCACGAGAACACATATTCGTGGTGAGGACTTCTTCAAGGTCAAGGTCAAAGGTCAAGTTCAAACATCAATGTCTAAGACAAAGGTCAAGGTCCAAGGTATAGTGAACAAAAATTAAACTAAAACGGTGGTAGCGCACTCTAGCAGACGAAAACAAGATGGTGACCTCCGGCAGACTAAAACAAGATGGCCGACGTGATGTCATAAAAGTTGTTGATATATACCTTGGCATTAGTAGTGGGAGGTCCGTCTGTCAGTGACATCTGTGGAGGAAGGATCTGTCGTCTTTTTAAATTTTTTTTTTGCGCTCGCCGGGATTTACCAAGGACGTAAGTGCATGTTTTAAATAAAATTTTGATTAATTAATTAAATTTTTTAAATTTTTCTCAATTTGCTAACATAAAAATTAAGAATGTTTAAGATGGCGATCGTAACGAAATGTGCAACGGTGTTTTTAAGTAATAATTTTTTATTACTTAAATTTGTTTACAAATTTTATTTTTTCCTATTTTCTAGCATAAAAATGATGGATTTTCAAGATGGCAGCTGTAACGAAAATTGCGACGGTGTTTTAAAGAATAATTGATTAAATTTTGATTACTTAAATTATTTATGAATTTTTTCCCGATTTTATAGCATAGAAATTACGGATTTTCCAAATGGCGATCGTAACGAAATTTTCAACACTAGGGAGTGGAGCATTCGATGTAGGAAAGTTATAGAAAACAAAATGTCGGATACAATATGGCCGCCAGGATGTCATAATCCAATATGGCGGATTTAGGTCAATACTGTACTTGGGCTTTGTGAACCCATCCGAAACCACAGCCAGAAGCCAATCATTAGCTAGATAATGGAATCTTATCAATATCAGTAGTCTTTAATTTTAAACTTTTTTCTATAGTGCTTTATAGATTAGAGATTACATTTAGACAATTTATTTTTAGATATATAGAGGCAAATAAATATACACTGGCAGAAAAACTGCAAGTGTAGAATTTATTTTTCAGACTTAACATTCAAATTAAAAAGACCTTTACTGTCTAAATCTGATTTCGAAAAAGGTCCCCTTCAGCCTGTGTTCAGCCTGGGCTACGCCGGGTACTGCAACTAGTGCATATATATATATATATATATATATACACATATATATAAACATTTCAGGTATTTTTTGGGCTGTATGGACTGTGAAACGAAAAACTATATAACTATTTTCCGGAATTTGCACTATGGTAACGGCTACAATCCTAGTAATATTATAAACGCGAAAGTTTGTAAGTATGGAAGTTTGTTACTCTTTCACGTAAAAACTACTGAATGGATTTGAATGAAATTTGGCCTACAGCTAGCATATAACCTGGATTAACACATAGGCTACATATTAATATGAAATTCCATTCTTAAGATAGTGAAAAAGTGAAAATTTCATTTTATAACAGAAAAAATCAAAGGTCATAGACATGCAAATAGTGAGTGAGTGTCATTTCTCTATGTCTACCACACGATCATACACATAGTAAGGTCTGGAAAATTCATATCCTTCTCCTTGGTGAGACCAGTCCGCTTAGTGGAGCTCGCGGCAGCTAGCAAAATAAAGGCGCAAATAACAGTTTTGTTCTTAACTTCGTCAATAGATAGAGTTGCCTTGAATTTTAAAGGCACCATCGTTTGATGCGTTTGTCATGTCTTTAATTTTCGTTTGTTTGTGCCGTATGCGTTTCTATACCATACATCTTATTGCGATTAAATTTTGGTGAGTTGTTATGCGTATGCCTGTGAAGGTTTTTGAGAAGGTATAACTATTTTGCAATAGTTGGAGCACGCAACGTTTAAAAAAAAATGTTTATTTCATATTATATAGCGCCACTTCGTCTGTTTTTGTTGTATAAGTGCGCAATGATACGCCCCTTGTGCCCTAAAATTATATTACTTTAATTTAATAAAAAAAAGGCCTAGGAAACAGCTGGAGAAAATTATAGAGAAAAATGCAAGTATTACCAGAGGGAACACGTGGTGGTGAACAAGTCAAATTTATACTCCCTGCACGCAAGTTACTTGGGAGCTAGTGGATCGTTTAAATAGATTAAAGACTATGAAAAATAAATAAACACTACATAAGTAGCTTGGTCTATAGGTTTCCCTGGTTTATTTAAAAAGGTATTGTTTTGGCATTACAATAACATGCTATTAATAAGTTACAAAAGGGAGGGCCAGCCCGAAATTATTTAAAACAGTTTGTATTATATTAATTAAACATCATCACAGAACAGAAAAATTGAAATATTCCACATTATTAGATTCTTTTGCTGATTACATAGATAATAAATAGTCTCATTGATTTTACATATTCTCGTCGATTAAGTTCTTAAGTCACTGTTCGCTGGTATGCATTAATAATTTGTTTTGTTGCCGCTAGGGGGAAGTTATATGTTAAATATCACCCGGGGCTTCACGTTGAACATCTGGCCGGGAGGAAAGCCCTTCTTTGGGGGAAATGCAGCTGGAGGTCCTGCACAACATGATGGGTGTAATTTCGGCACCCAACTGTTGGACCCTGTCTGAAACACAAGCCAAATTCCAAACGAATTAGACCTGCTTCCAGACAGTCAAACACAGTCGGCGCGAAAAGGCCAACAAACGGGAATTCGGGGAGGAAAAGATCTAAGTAACTCACCAAACAGGGTGTAGCTTCAGGGCTCAGGAGATGTCTCGCGCCGACATCAGAATGGCGCGCATCGAGATTGCGAGGATGACGCAACAGAAATCATCATTTAGAAAATTAAAAAATTAATAAAATATAAACTAATACATGACTTGTACTAATTGTTTCTACTGACTGGCTACTACTAAAATTTAGCTGGGATCACCTCCCTTGAGGCAGCTGACTACATATCTTATTCACACGATTTCGCCGTTGCCGCGAAAAGCCTCTTAACTGAGGACGCCGAGAAGACACGGTAAGAAGCCGAAGTCAGAGTACTGAGTGCCGCGATAGCGAACAAATCTCCTAATTAAAATGGGCGGTCGGCCCTAGGGAAAAGATGGGGAAGGTTCGGTTGTATGCTGAAGACATCCGGAGGTGACCGAGTGGTCGTAAGCACGACTTCAGTTGTCTGCGCCGAAGAGCGACTGCCACTCTCTCTACCGGCGGGCACAGAAAGCAACAAACAATCGACTTCTACAGGTCGCGATTTGAAAGCATAGGGGCATATGGCGCCGCGGAGCTGCTCTCTAGCAGCGTAATGGGGAACTAATGGAGGCGGTGAACTGAATCGCCACCAGGTGTCACGAGCATGGGCTCTGCACGCTGGCAACCAGGGCCAAAGTTACTTTTTCTGTCACTAGGTGTCGTGGAGGGCTCTGTAGGGCAAGGGAGAATGTCCTTGGAGTAGGCCACTGCCTTCGCGGGTTTCTCACCAGGGCAATGCTCTTGGGCTAAATTCTTAGAATCAAGGGGTGGGGGGGGGGTGGAGGTGGACTAAGGGGGGACAAAAAAACGCAACCAGGCTGGGAGAGCCTCATAGCCGTGACTTTCGAGGAGTGAACCTAAGACGTATGTGTAACGGTAAAGGCTATGGTAAGCTCATCTCTGAGAAGAGGTATCGACTCGTCCAGAGCTGCTGTATGCAGTTTTGGTCATGCAGGGAAATAATATTACAAACCCCGGCCGTGACTGCAGGCGAGAGAAATGTCATACGGGCTGCTAACGTCCACATTAGAGTAGCAAAATATCAGACTGGCCCCTGAGAAAGGTGTTTCGGTCCACTGGCACCAAGTTTAACTAAGGAGAGTACACCAGCCTAACAAAGTGTAAATCACCCTTTTGTAACTAAAATATATAGAAAAGAAAATTTCCAAAAATGATTTAAAATTATAGTAAAATTAAAAAAAAATTGGTTGTCTGTAAAGTCGGTTTACGGAGGATAGTTTAACGTGACGTCATAACAAAACATTGTTGAAAGGATTGATCCAAAAGAAAAGGAAATATCATATTCGGCCTGAGACTGAGCCGTAATAGGCTTCTGCAACCAAACCATTTAGGCATTAAAAATATTATATTCTTTGAGGAAGAAATTTTTTTTTTTAAATTTGAATCATTTTTATTGAATTATCACTGTTTTGTATGGATACAAAGTAGTGAAATGAAATGTACAATTTAATTAATAAATTTACTTTTAGTTGCATTCATTCATTAATTCAAATATATTTATTACTATTGAAATGTTGCGTGCGCCGTATTTGTTTTTTTAGTATATAAAAAAAATTTACACCTGCCAGAATTTGAACCAACAACCTTTAAATTAGAACTTAGCACTGCTAACTGCACGGCCACGAGGCCATACATTAAAATAAGATGTTTCAAATGATATATATATATATATATATATATATATATATATATATATATATATATATATTTGTAAACTTTTTTTCAGGGTAGGGGAATAATATTATTTCGTTTTTATAACACGATTTGATAACAAATACGCATCTCAAATACAGCAAACTTATTTATAATGTGTTACAATATTTTTTAAAACATTGTGCAAAAGATCACGGGTGTAATTTGAATTATTATGTGTAACTGTAAAACTCCATTGTTGGTTCAAAACGTATTTGAATATTCAACATTACTTTTAAATAACTGTACCAATTCTGCTGAAAATAAGTGGACGATCGTTAAATTCCATAATATTAATAATTCAAATGACGAAAATATGATTGAAAAGTCAAATCGATGGTTGTTCCAATCGAATGGAAGATAGATGCCACGCATTCGTAGGCCCTACAATGAGCATGAAGAGAGATGCCACGCATTCGTACAATGAGCAAATAGGACACATCCGTAGTCGGACATCCCAATTGTGGGACACTTTTTCGTGCGTGCAGCCGGCGTTCATCGATTTATTAGACGTTGTCACGTCAAAAAACGTGTCGAATTTCCTTATTTCCGGCACGGCACGCATGAGACATTTTTTTTTAATATAAAAGAGAGACAGAGATAGAGTGAGATATCCTAGTGATATTTATAGTGGGATAGAGACAGAGAGATAAGTTGAGATGGAGCGAGGTATAGAGAATGAAATGGGTTGGATAAAGAGATATATAGATGTATAGCGCTATATAGAGATTTATATATAGAAGAGATGGAGATAGTGGGAGGTATACCTATATGTAGATATGTAGATATAAATAGATGAATATATATAGAGAGATACATCTACATAGATGTAAATAGAGATAAATATATATTTAGAGATATGGATGGATGATTTGTATATGTGTAACTACTTTAAACATATTACAAAACAAAACTGAATGAGTCATTGCAATGCAGGCCGAGCATTAGCTAGATAATGGAATCATTTCAAAATTAGTGATCTCTTATTTTTCAGCTTTTTTCTATGGTGCTTTATAAAGTCTAGATTACATATAGACTACCAATTTTTCGATATATACGGGTAAATAACTATACACTGGCAGAACGTCTGTCGGAATCTGAAAGTGATATAAATTATTTTGCACACATGACATTCAAATTAAGAATACAATTACTAACTATATCTGATTTCGAAAAAGGTCCCCTTCACCCTGTTTTCAGCCCGGGCAACGCCGGGTACTGCAGCTAGTAAGTATTATTTCTTTTAAATCTACCTAAAAGCATATTCCTCTGACAATCAAAATGAAACGAATAAAATTTTTCACTATTTATGGATTAATCAAAATTACTTTTAGTCGTTAATAAGTGTTTTTTTAAAATTGGAACCTTGTTTCACTATATTAATTACTATATACACTTAATTTCTATTTATTTATGTACTGTCCAAATTCTTAATCGTTCGTCTGTTGTCCCAGTTATTTGTGTGTGTAACTTTTTTTTCAATATCTGCATGGATATGAATATGTTGTGCTTACCTTAGAAATTTCTGTTACTGTTTGTTAGCATATGGCAGAAAAATAAATAATTTTGTTTTCAGATTTAGATATTGTGACTGGATATATACATTGTTATTGTATTTTGGAAATATTTTCTTAAACCTCATTCCCGAATTGGGCATTGATATTATGTTTCTGTTTTATTGCAGTTTGGAAAAATCACTTTTCTGACTGAAAGAGACATTAAACATGCCTACTTAATAATTGTATTTTTCAATACGGGTGACAGTTTAGGTTCAGATAATACCCAGAACATTAATTTTATATAAAAAACGAATGATTTACTTGTAAAACGGGTTAAATAAAACTTTTTAATTTTTATAGTTTCGGTGGTTTAATTTTTTGCAACTTGTTTATAACTAATTTTATGTTACACATTTTATCAATACAAAATTAAATAAACTGTCTATATAATTAACAGAAATGCACATAGGAAGCTACATTTTGGAAAATAAATAAATGATAATTTATACTATTATTGCTGCTTTTCCAATGATAGTCGTGAATTCTGCCGACTCATTGAACTAAACTACTGTTCTTGATTTTCTATATATAAAAATGTTTATTTATTCCTGCATTTTAGTATTTTTATTTGCCGACTCAAAATTAAAGACATTAAATGAATTAAATAATATCTGAAATTTTTAGCACATTTAATTTTATTGACGTGATAACGTCTTAAAAATCGATGAACGCCGGCTGCGCGTACGAAAAAGCATGACTCATTATCACGTTCCACCTGAGCCGAGCGTGCAAGAACCGGCCAACCACCGTGCGAGAAAATCTTCTATAATATCAAACAGGTTAAGGCGGGCTTTTTAACTAATTGTTCGTGATTATATTTAAACAAATTATTTAAATTAAATTTGCAAAAACTGAAAATATTATTTGAAAATTAAAAAGAATGTATGCCATTTTTCATCAATGTTTTCTTATGACGTTATCACGTAAAATTATCGTCCGTAAACCGACTTTACAGTCAACGCCCCTTTTATTAGAGGGGGCAATTTTGCACTTCTATTTGATTGCAACTAAAATATAATTTGGGTGGTCAGCAACATTTAAAATACTCGAAAGCTGATGAAATATATGAAATCTTACAAAAGAAATTGCTATGAAATTGGTCGAGCGAGCAGTGAACTTGTATATCTTGTGTATTCTCAATAAAAGACCACGTCAAATAGTGCCAGTCACGTTTTAAGGAACATTATTTCAGGTATTGATATTTGATCAGAATAGCAATATTTTTTTTAATTTTAAATTTCGTTTCTAGGATGGTTTGCGGCTTGCTGTGCCCCGAAGACATGAAGTCTGCAATGCGGCCAGTCACGTGTCTGCTCTCCATGCTGGGAATAACCGTGACGCGAAGACAAGCCTCAACGACGACCATTGCGGTTATTGTACTGGTTCTTGCGGCGTCGCAAATATATTTGGCTAAGAAAATATTTAACTCTCGTGAAGGAGTTTCATTGATTACTTTCCTCAGATATGCGGTCTTAATTTTATCAGATTGCACAGCTATTTCTTACTGTTTGGTCACTCTGTTCATTGGCCCAAGAGTTTTCACTAAATTCCTGTCTCTGATGAAAGACGTGGACAAAATTCTGCTCGAAAATCCTCTGTATTGCTACCGGAAAACTATTATCTTTCAGCTAGCAGCTATACTAATAATTGCCATGTTCATTACACCATTGTTCTACTACAACCATCAAAGTGTCATTAAGAAAATCGGGTTTCCTATTATTGTGTACGTTTATTTTTACTTCATTTACACTATCAAAATATCGATGTCACTCCTTTATGGTCTTCTTGTCTTGAGCTTGTGGTATCGTTTCAAAGCAGTCAACAAACACATTAACAGGATTTGTCATGAAGGATTCGTCTCCGAGATTCGCACTTCCAGCGCACTAGACGCTATTTTTGTAAGAGGTGTAGCACGGGTTCACCCGAGAATGTTTAGCCGGGGTCCAGAGAGTCTTCCACTCTCAACCAGCAAAGTATTCTTGCTCAGAAAAGCGCACTTCAAACTAGGAGACATGGTCCAGACTCTGAGCTCAGTATACTTTGTACCACTAGTGATCCATATCGGAGAAATATTTCTTGAATTCAATGGTTGTTGTTACGAAGTTCTCAGCTCCGCTAGGCACGGTAAGATAGTCGATTGGACAAACAATTATTTATTTTTATTTTTACATCTGTTTTCCGAACTACTTTTTATAGTATTGTGTTGTGAAAAAGCAATTTCTGAAGCCACTTTAACATCCAGTTACCTACAAAAGGCAATTTTGAGCAAAGGTAGAGACACGAGGAAAGTCAAAGAACTGAAAACTTTCCTGTACGAAATTATCAATCGTCAAATTGCATTCAACACTTACGGGTATTTCACCCTTGATTTTGGCTTTATTGTGTCTTTCTTTGGAACAGTCATAACTTACTTAGTTGTTGTTTTTCAGTATAGTCCTTAAATGGCGTTCCATACTATAGTATTTTATGTGTCTACTTAAATCCCCAGGTGTGTTTTTTTTTTTACATCTTAGTTAACGTCTACATGCTGGAAATGTTGATTGCAGCAATGTGCCTGTACGTAATTCTCA
Source organism: Bacillus rossius redtenbacheri (assembly GCF_032445375.1). Taxonomy (NCBI): domain Eukaryota; kingdom Metazoa; phylum Arthropoda; class Insecta; order Phasmatodea; family Bacillidae; genus Bacillus; species Bacillus rossius. The sequence continues at coordinate 3,669,364 of NC_086344.1, read as the reverse complement.
GTTATATTTTCAATCACACATTTTTTATATCCTTTCAAAAATTCCTCTATCCCAGAATATTTGTGGTCCATCATGTGTATGGACACGGAAAACTGATTCAATAAACATATAACAAGCAGAGGACATGAAACAACCTTATTTGCATGTACAACTTTGTAGATGAGGTTGAGTATTTTTAAGTAGTAGTGATGATCCTTATTTACTGAAACACTGTTCTCTAACTTATGTCTCATTTGTAAATGTGAAAAAGTACAATGAATTTTCCCCTTTAAATAAATTAGGATATTATTCATTAACGGTTAACCTAGCAATGAAAAGATTTTGGCATCTAAATTATTATAAAAACTCTGAGGTTCACATTCAGGAAAATACAAACACAAGTTTTTTAATAAAATAATTATAATTTTGTTTATTATAATTTATAATAATGAATTGCTTCGTCCAGACCTTCGTACGTTTGAATCAATTTGCTGCATAGTCAGCTGATTTCATGTCTTTGCAAAGACGGACTATAACGTCAGACCTTTTTAGCAAAGCACATAAAATTATGCAAGAAAAGCGTAGCTTAAAATTGGGACTTTATTTATTCCGCTAGTGTTTTTTTTTTGTGAAGTTGTTGAGTTAAGACCGTCTAAAATTCCCAGTTCGCATGAATTTAATCGCTCAAACGCGTGGTCCTGTGTCTGTTCGTTCGCGGTGGCTGTGCAATTTGCCATTTGTTAGTATTTAAGGGAAGGTTTTCCTCAATTTTTAATAACTTTTTTTGCCAAAATTATATTTAGCCAATTATTTAAAAGAGGGAATTTATTAGCAAAGTTTACATATCGTCGCCTGAGAATTGGAGTGTTCTATGTCCATTGAAGTCGGAACTGAGATATAAGCATTTGAAAGTTAAAACAACTATGAATATCATGACATAGAACAAAATAATATTGGTCTTAAATTAAGAACAAACATTTTTATGTGCGTAGACGTGTGTGGATATAGTACAAATGAATACTAATATTAATTTAGTGTCCATAGCATAAAAAACCTAAAAAGTGGACATAGAACACTCCAATACTCAGGCGGCGATATATATAGGACCAGGAATCCATTGAACCTTTAGAACCTAGCTACACATACACAGTGCTGGATGCAAGTTAATTCTACACTCATTTGCCATCGCTGACACTCATATTATATCATAGTCACTTGAGTCAACACTCATTTTCCATCATTAACATGCAATCAAATGCAAATTAACCATCATCGACATTCAATTCGCCACTCATTTTCCATCATTGACACTTGATTCCACACTCATTCTAAACATGGTTGTGTGCACTGGAAAAAAAAGGCCATAAATTACATAAACTTAGGTTCGAATCCCTGTAAAATACAATTTTTGAGCCAACTCCTTAGTGGAGTTGTATGTACGCTGACATTCCGCCAAATGTGTTCTGTTGTTAATGTGTAATTAATTAAATATATCACTTATATGGCCAGAATTATAATGTTCAAGCAAAAATGTATATCATCAAAATTTAATAATAAAAATGAAAATGTCTGAACTGAATGCAAGAGAATATAGTATTTATTCATATGTTTCGAAGTTTCATGTAATATTATAGGTACTTTGATATTTTCATTGAATCTTGGGTCATACAAGATATAAAATACCGTTAGGTTCACGCACTGACAAGGAAGTGAAACTATTATATTTACCTTCTGCCTGTTTGAATTAAATTTTCAAATTTTGTTGATATTACATAGCTCTTTTAGGAAGTGTCTTGCAAAATGCCTTTGGCAATCATGTATAAATTACCATATGAAATATTTATTCCATTTTTTTAGAATGATGTTTTGTAAATTATTTAAAAATCAAATATACATTTGGCACAGCGTGTTTTATAAAGCGTAAACAAAAATAAAATAGCATTTATATATATATTTATTTATTCACACGTTTAGGGATAATTTTTAAGAATTTTAATTTGCCAAAATAATAATTTTCTTCTTATAGCATCATCTAATAATATTTTAATTCATTCATATGGTAATTTTTATTTTCTACTTTCAAAATAATTTTTATAATTTAGTTTACAAGCCTAAATTAAAGATTTTTTTTTCCATTTGTACAAATTGAAGATTCAAAAGTGGTGGGAAAATATGGGAAGTTTGAATGTGTTGTGGTAATATGGTTTTTAATAATGTAATTGTATTTAATAGTAAAATTAAATAAATGCATTGTTTGCGGGTTATATTATGCTATTATCTTGATAGCAGACATTTTTTATCCGTCGTCAACACAGTATAGAGAGATTTTTAAATACAGAAAAACAATGACAATTTATCTATGTATATCTTTTCAGCTAATAGGAATTCTTGGAAATCGATGTTAGCTCATTTAAGCTACATATGTAAATTATGTGTATTTAAATGTAAATATCATTTTATATATTTATCCAGAAGATGTGAATCAAAAAGCACAGATTTTAAAATGTATATTATGTTCGAAAATTATACTAAAGAATTATTGAATAAATGTTTTTAAAGTGATCACAATTCATTATCCCCTAAATAACTGCGTCCATTGTTAAAATAGCTAAGTTTAAAAAGGCACATACTTATTTTTTGATTCTAATAAGCTTTCAATTATTTTAAAGAGTTTAACACACTAAAAAATATTGCACTACGACAGCGCTTCAAGTCCACTTGCAAAATTAAATTAAATTTTTAAAATCTAGAAAAAACAATAATTAATATGTAGTAAAATTATTTGTTACTATCTTAAAGCGAAAATAAAGGTTTATAAAACTATATTAATACTAGTTGCACCCCGCTGTTTAACAGTTAATTATAACTAACAAACCCGGTCAATTGCGAATCGGACCCACGCACAAGGGGTTCCATACCTCCACATCATGTAACACTTAGCTCCAGTCCGAATCGCACTTAGTCAAATGTTATTATTTTTTGTTGTTATACTTTAGAGTTCGGACTATAATCACACTAAGATTGAATATTATTGCATGTTATTACTGTTTTTACGACAGAACTAAAAAAAATATTTTTCAAAGCAGTCATGAGGACTGCCGACAGAAGTGAAAACTTATATCTATAAACAAACAGTTGTTATTTTTGGATATCCAAATTAATTTCTTAATAAAAATCAGAGACTTTTCGCAATTTTAAGAAAAAAATATTGTCACACAACAAATTTGTTTTATCACGTTAGTAAAATAACTCCTAAATCACTATAAAATACGCATTGCATAGTAATTGAAGGTATTAAAAAAATAAATTGCTACAAAGACTCCGTTTTCTTCGTTATTCAAACTATATATCTATATGAGAATATTAATATATTTTATACTCACTTCTTACTGCATACACACATTCGATTCGCATATGCACAGCACTGATGTACAGGGACTGAAGACGCGTATTAATAAGATATGTGTTGGTATATGTCGTGTGCATTACTTGTCGACCTGTGTTATGTGTACTGGCTGCGCGCGCACCACTGAGTATATATATATGTACATTAACAGCTGACGTCACGTGATCATGTCGATGACGACTTACATGAATTAACTCCCTATCCAAACCTTCATATAGAAGTTTTCACTTCAAAAAAGGAGTTGAAAATTTCAGCTACCAAAACCGTTTTATTGGAAGACATTTCTCTCACACATTCTCAAGATATACCAATGTTTACTGTATAAGACTGTTTCCGGGTGTTTTGAGAGCCAAAAATTTACTGCAATACGTCTCTGTAAACAATTTTTCGAGACTCTGTTCTCTGCTTTTAAGGCGAGCAGTCAAAATGGGATGTCCAGATGTATTCCTGCCAATTTTTAGCGTTTATTCATTGAATTTTGTTAACAGTCGTTGAAAACGCAACTTTCAAACGGAACTGCGAGCGTTAGAACTTGAAAGATAAATATTTAGGCATAATGGGAACACGTGGAATCAATACCATCTATCCTATGGCTCCTACTGTCGGATCCATTATGACAATATGGCCATCATAATGTATTAGTGGTAGGAGGTTTGTCTGCCGGTGGCTTCCTTGGAGAAATAATCTGATGCCAATTTTTATTTTTCATTTTCCGGGTTCGAACTGAGGACTCCAATCTCCATGATGTAATAGTGTTTTATTAAACTTTAATTATTTATTTTTTTATATAAATTACGGTTTTTAAAGATGGCAGAAAAAGTTCAAAATGGTAGAAGATCTTTTTTAAAATTTTCTCCAATTTTTTCCATAAACATTCGAATTTTCAAGATGGCGGCCGTCAAGAAAATTGCAACGCAAGGGAGTGGAGCATTAGATTCCAAGATGTCGGAATATTCTAGAAACCAAGATGGCGGAATGTCCGAGAAATATATGGCGGATACAATATGGCAGCCAGAGTCAAGGTTAAAGTCATCCGAGATCGCCACTTTAACATCACAATCCAAGATGGCCGTTCGGCTCCTCACAAAGGACCCAGTCCCAGGATGAAAATTCATTTACTAGAGGAATGTGACCTAAGTGGGACCCCGGTCCCTAAGTACTAAGCTGTTTAACACCCTTGAAGATGGCTGAAACAAGGCGTGCCGAAACGTCAGGCCCACCATCATTCCCAAGGAACTAACCCCAACCCAAAAGCCCGCAATGAGTTAATACCTTGACCACAAAAGCCTAGGATCAAGTTTTAATGACTTTTTCCCCCGAATTTAAATTTTTACCTCGTTTCTTCTGTGTTATTTTCACCAGCGTATGTAAGATAAAAAAATTTCCTTTTGTCAGAAAAAAAATCTACAAAAATTGTTTTAACATTATTACAGAACTTTAATTAGCTCAAAGGAAAAATAAAAGTGTATCGTAAGAGTCTCTTCAGTCAATATCTAGCTTCTTGAAGGAACCAGATATCACAGATTTTGTTTTTGAATTTTTGTCCATGCTAGTCCTCTTTGATTCGTCCACTCGCAGTTTCTCTTCTTCCAAGAACCAATCACGATGCTGCATCATCACCTCCATCGTTTTTTCTGTAAAACAAAAGATCGCCTGTTATTAGGAGGAAAAAAAATCGTTGAGTCCAGTTTCTTAAAATTTATTATTTTTATAGCTAAGGTAAGGATAATTATTGTTTATGTGACTACAAGATGTTAAAAGGGGTAATGTTTAAGACTTTAACTTATTCGAAAAGTGCGGAATTTTCTCATTTTTGACAGAAAAAGGTAGGGCCTACTTGTTTCTATTTACCTTTGCCAAAATTTTAGTAACACAAGAAACATTTCTCAAGCATACCTTAAAACAGGTCGCTTATCATGTTAGTTCTAGCCGAAAAGAAGGTGAAGAGTTCACGAACGTTTCAATAGATGTTTCAGAAGCCATCATCAGGGTAGCTGTCTCCTACTGAAGGTCTTGAAAGTTCTCTTGTCTTTAAATGCTCTCGCCTGAACAGTAAGCATTGTGGGCCAATGATAGGCTACTTTTATTCTGGCTGACTGGGTGGTTTGGCAAGAGAATTCCGAGATCCTCAGTAATAGGGCTACAATCCTGAAGATGGCTTTTTCAATATCGCCTGAAACGTCGGTGAACTCTTCGCCTACGACGCGGCTAGGACCCGCAAGCCAAGCAACTTCTGATAACGGCCGCGAAATCCTGCAGTCCTTATAACTTAAGACGTATCTGTTCAACTGTTCATTAATGTTGGTAAATACACCACCACGATGATAAGCTATTTCGGCTGAAATTTTTGATGCGTAACATCTGAGCTCTCTGGACACGCAATGGTAGGAGTAATCTCGTGAATGAAACGGAAGTCTCATGTAACGGAAATGTGTAATCATGGTTTTGCCATCAGTGGCGGATGGCCCGAACCAACGTTCGCTAAGCCAAAGTTTAGTATCAGCTATTTAATGAATTTTATTAAGATGGGCAGTACTTAAAAAAAAATCTTTGTCGAAAATTAGATACAAATCTGGGGTTGAGTATTTTTTGAAGTCTCTTTCGTCTTTATAGGAGCTGTTTTAATATATATTTTAAAATTTATGTCAGCAAATGAAGTGATTCTATAGTCGACGTAGCTGCTCCGGCAACGAATTCTATTGGTGGTTACGGAAACTAAATGGGATTCGTGTCCAGAAATGAGGTTGAAAACACAATTTTCGTATAGTTTTCACGCTCGGCGTTATTTTAAATAATTCTTCGTTAAATTTCGTGTCTTGGTTCCGTATTATAGGGTATTTTTTTAACGTGAAAACACATAAATTTTGTACGTTACCGAGGTTTCATTTTACACATCACTAGCGAGTATTGAATGACTCGCTCATAATTTTTAAAAATATATATTTTTTAATTTTGGGTTTTGAATGAAAATTTCCTCTTAAAAAATGTAAAGAATCTCTGAACATTTCTAAGATATAAATACATTTAGTTTAAAATTTGGTTGAATAATCGTTAAGTAACAAAAACATTGTTTCTCCTTTAACGCGGCGAAAATTTTCCTTTCTACACTGATGACTAGAGACCCGAAAAATTCGCGGGTTCAATGACCTCCAGGATAGACTCCAATATCCTCTACACACTCGGGCAAATGCCAACTGTTCATTGGCTGCTGACTTGTGAGTTGTCTCGACTGGGTGGCCTGTGATTCGACACTTCTATGAGTGAGGGTCTCTAATTGGCCCTCACTCCTCCAGATTAACAGTGAACCAATGACAGAAGCAGCTCTAAGGTATAATTATTTGAATTTTAGCATAACACGAAATGAACCCGCGAATTTTTCAGGTCTCTACTCATGACATTTTTCTGTTTCTTGTTGGGTTCGATTTTATTTTAATTCCTGCCTAGCTCTTTCTGTTTCACAGTGATTGTAATGTCTAAAAATGTGTGCAGTTGGATAAATTGGAGCGATTGGAGCAGCTGGAGCACATTTGGAGCAATTGGAGCACTTGGAGAAGTTGGAGCAGTTAGAGAAATTTGAGCAGTTGGAGCACTTGGAAAAATTGAAGAACTTGGGCATTTAGCCAGTTGGAGCAGTTGGAGCACTTGGAGAAATTTTATAAATTTGAGAATTTCTAGGACTTGAGCACTTGGAACACTTTGAGCATTTGGAGCACATGTACCAGTTGAAGTACTTGGACTCCAACAAGTACTTCTCATGTTTTGGGTAATGATTACAACGATGTTCACACTGCAAGCGAGATGGCTGGAGATCGGTGCGCTATGTGGGTCGATCGGTTATCTAGCTGTTCTCCTGATGTTTCTGCAAGCTTGCAAATATTTCCCCGTGAGCGGGGTGGAAACCTCTCGGCTCGCAGCGGCAGACAAGTCTACATCGTCCAGCCTCGTGAATATTTTCTAAAACTTTGTGATAACGTGCTTGAACTTAGGTATTTAGGACAAAGGTATGCAAGAAAATAAATATCAAGTTGCTTGTGATGGGTATCGAACACACAAACCTCGCTACATGGGTGACTGACTGTCTCTTTATCCCTCATACCTGCTGTTTTATGTGATACTGATGTATTTTAGTAGTTATTTTATCTTAGATATAACCTGTTTTTATAAATAATCAGTTTTTTTATTAACTCTTTACTGCCTGGTTTCAAACCACATAGGCATATGCCAATTGATCTAATTAATAATTATTTTATAAAGTGATTTTTTTTTTAATTTTTGGAAATTTCACGACTATTTTTCTAAATAATTATAGTTTTTAATTGGTGGTCCAGGCGGCAACGGCAGCTAACTGCGGCTGGTGGATGAAGAATTAAATCCAATTTAGTATTTTTCACCATGTTTTATAAATTATCTTATGTAAAATTACTTCTTTGTATAAACCAAGGATTCAATCAAGGCCATAAATCGATTTATTTAATTATTTAATTAATGAGTAAATTTTTTGATGATTTTTGGAATTTTTTCTGAATTTCTGTCTTGATAAAAACAGATATGAAAGATGGTGGCTGAAGATAGCCGACAAGTTTGCTTATTCTATGGCAATTAATACTACTGTACTCTAGATAGTAAAATTTGAACCAATATGGCGATAGAGCCCTCTATTAAATGACGTGTGTACTATGTGACTCTAGCGCTCCTGGTATCTAGTATTGATAACAAGATGGTGGCAGCGCTTTTTTTAAACGACATGTTTACTACGTAGCACTAGCGCTCCTGATAGCGAGTACATACTGTAAAATAATAGATGCTTGTTTGGTCTCGACCAGGTAATCCCTCTAATTAAAATAATTACAATTCTGATTATGCATCTTATTATTTTATATATCTTACTTATTTTTCAGACTGGTTATTCTCTCGATGGCCATGCGGTTATAGGCGTATGTTTTTCAACCCAGATGTCTGAGCTGTCATGGTTTGAATCACAGTGCTTCGAATGTATTTGGTATAAAAAATTAATTTAATATGTCTATAGGTGTCATCAAATTTTAAAAGATTTTAGAACATAGTCTTACATGCATGAGAAAGAGCAATGCTGGTGCTATCTAGGAAAAAACAGCAGAAACTAAGATGGCGGTAGCCAAGATGGTGGCCTCGAGCAGAACAAAAAAGACGGTGGTCGTGACATCATCCAAATTACAACAATATTACATCTGGCTAACAACAAGGTGGCGGAAATTACATCAGAATAAAAAAAAGGTGGTGACATGAGATCCAAGATGGCGGACGTGACTTCATAATTTAAGATGGTGGATGTAACATTAGAATTCCAGATGGCCAGTATGACATCAAAATTAAATAATAAAATAAAAAATGCAACGTTTATGAGTGGGGCGCTTGATTTAAATATGGCGCAATTCAAAATGGCGGAATACAAGATAGCGAACGAGTTCAAGGTCAATGGTCAAGATCATCACAGCTGGCCTTCGTGACGTCAAAATCCAAGATGGCGGAATCAGCTCTGTCACCTCACTTCGACTCCAGCCGCTGGCGATGGAAATACTTTACTACACTACTATTCAAGTTTATTATTTTTTTTATTTTAATCAAATGTCAAATAAATACCAAATAAGTTTGAATTTTAAATACTTGAAAAAAAATCTCGTGCTATGTTATTTCTAGTAAACTGTCTTTTTATCTCTTTCTCTTTCTCTCCCTTTCTCTCTGCCGTTTTAGCCCTTACGATATACTTGCGAGTCGAGGTTAGAATTGCCAAAATAGTTTCACTTCTATGACATGTACTGAGTTACATGAGCTCTTTTAAATAGATTTCAAATAAATAATCCGGATGAAGCCTTTAACCCTTGTGCGACTTCTGGAGAAATTATATATATATTTTTTGTTTCATGGTTCATAGATCTCAAAAACACTGTAAACTCTAAAAAGTATATATATATATATATTTATATACATACACTAGCTAATGCCTGGAATGCGTTGCAATGAATAATTATGTTTTGTAATTTTTTGAAGTTTGTACGCACTCACAGAGTATATATCTACCACTATATAAATACAGCTGTACAATTATTATTTTCTCTCTATATCTGTAATCCTTCATTTTTATCTATATATATATAGCCTGTATTTATATTTATATAGCTTGTATATATGAATATAGATTTAAATTTCTCTTCTTCTATACTTCTAAATATCACTCTATATACATATTTCTATCTTAAAACTATCAGTGCATCTATCTATATCTCTCTATCACTCTATATTTCTCTATACCTTTATCTAAATCTCTCACTAGCTTACTCCATCACTCTCTCTCTCTCTCTCTCTCTCTCTCTCTCTCTCTCTCTCTCTCTCTCTCTATATATATATATATATATATATATATATATACCGACTCGCACGCCACCATTCTTATTTGCACAACAGAAAAGATGAACCGACATAAAGTACCTACTTACTGGTAATTATCCGATACTACTCGCGCGTCATCTTAATTTTTTGTTTAAGGGTTGGTTTTATCGAAATCTCACACAGTGACCTCCCTCGTGTTTTAAACATTGTGGTAGAAGTAACGGAGTTGGTGCACACAATTTTGCCATGTTAATACTTCAAGTCAAAATGAGAACGACTCAACCCCCCCCCCCCCCCCACACACACACACACTTTTTTTCCCTTCTGCATAGCATACCAATTTTTGGTTACAATGAAGTTTAACGCTAATTTCTTGCAGATATGTTGAAATTATGTTTCGCTACATTATGGCATATTTACTATTCTTCCTAGGGAGTTTCTTTTGAAGTTATTGAATAAATTTATAACATATTAACCTTTATACAGCTACGATGTATACTACCCTATTTCTAACCAGTAGAATTCAACTTCAGAACAAACATCTACTCCATATACTAAAACCTCCATGGTTTCAAAAATCAAGTGTACAAATTTTCAACTCAATCGGATGAACGAACCGCGAAACACACTCAAACATTAATTTTTGTATTATATATATATATATAAAAACATCACATTTCTATGGACACGATAACCTCCGTAAATTTGCACCAATCACTTTCAAAATGATACATAAAATATAATAGTGGAAAATCTCGGTCGAGTTCGTTAATGGGAAAAATCCGACCAAGGGGAGAGAAATGAAGAAAGTTTACTAAAAAACAGAAAAATCACTAGTCCCCTTATATGACGAATATCACATTCGTTTAAACGTATTAAAATTTGTAGGGATAATACTATAAACTTTTGACCAAATTAATGTAAAAATGGAAAAAAATGGGTTCGAAGACAAAAAAACTCATAACTCCCTTAGTAGCAAAACAATCGAATGCGTTCAATTTGTTTGTAAATCTTGTAATTTTTATTTAAAACTTTTGTCTGAAACAATTTTGGTAAGACGAACCACTGCTGCAAGGGACTGAAAAAATTCAGTGGTAGAATTTAAAAAAATCATAAAATATGTACTATAGTCACTATTAACAACAACCTTAAAATATTATCATAACTTTCGTCTGAAATAATGTGTTATATGACCAATCATTACTGTAAGGTGTGGAAAATAACACGTATAGAAAGACAAAAACAACTTTTTATACAACCAACCAGTGAGGCTAAAGGTGAAATAAACAGGGGTTTAAGTACAAAAAACACTAACTCCCTTATTAGGTAAGTGGTAAAGTATAAAATAATTAATTGTAAATTTTCTAATAATTATCTCATAGTTTGTTCTGAAATATTTTATGATATGACAAACTATTGCAACAAGGGGGTGGAAAAGCAGGGTTTGGAATAAAAAATACAACTTCGTACCATGTACTTACTCTACCTAATTTGTTCTTTTTTATTTTAAGCCTTGATAATTACTGTCTAAAACCTTTGTCTTAAGTAAATTTTTACGTAACTAACAATTACAGCAAGATGTGGAAATAAGGTTTGGAAAGACAAAATAATAATAATAATATTAATTACTTGTTTAGTAGGTACAGTATTAAGTCCGTTATAATTTATTGTAGAATTCCAAACGTTAACTAAAAACTTTGGTCCAAAAAAGTTTTCATGAAACCACCTATTAGCGTAAAAACAGGAGTTAAAAACATTAATACTTAATATATTTTAAACCATGTTAATATTATTTAAACCTTCGTACAAAACATTTTTTATACGTTTACACATTAGTGCAAGGGATAAAAAAATACTAATTGAAGGTAAAATAAATTCATAGCTAACTTAGTAGGCACAATATGAAATTCGTTCGAAGTTATTCAATGGTGAATGAATTAAGTTAAACACATTCTAAAAAAATTTAGCTGCATGAAATACGAGAAAATGTTTCATCAATAGTTTTGGAGTATTAGAAAACACATGTGATGTCATGTAGATTAAATGCTTAAATTTTTCCAGAAGTTTTTGGAAGTTTCCAGAACATTTGCAGAAGAAATAGGTAGACTACTTCGAAATCTACCTACGCCTGTAGGCTCTGCCAAAAAGGATATATGTATATATTTAAAATTGTCTTTGTTTTGTGACGAATTAACTACACTCGGGTCTCGAACCCAGAACACCGCCCGTCGAAAGCAGGCAAGCACCCGACCTTTTTCTTTAAAAATATATATATATATATATATTGGTGGCACACTGGCAAGTCTTGACAGTCAGTCACCTGTGTTCTAATCATCTCCCCCCTTTAAGATTGTTTATTTTTTTGTGTGTCAACCCAAGTCATTTTGTGGTTCGTGGTGTACTTAAGACAACACAAATTAGATCCTGTTCTTACCCGGGATTCGAACCCCTGAACACCCGCACCGTAACCCGGTGCGTTGCCGACTACGCTACAGAGGTCGACACTACTGCGCGACGGAGGTTGGCTGCATAAACGGCGTCAAGAGACCAATAGCGATCACCCACTCACTGTGCAGATCTTCGAAGGATCCCGCATTCCCGCCGTACTCGAATGGAAGTATTTCTTGAGGGATATATTTGTAGAGCGAGTCAAGACCACCACGATGGAATTTCAGCTAAAAAAAATACATATATATATTAAAAAAACCTATAACATTATTTAGCCTTGAGTGATACACACGAGAAGGTAAGTAACATAAACACCACCTATGCTACAATTCAAAATTTTTTTTTAAATTTCAACCCATCCAGTCTAATTGTCGGGGCGACTGAAATGCTGCCCCTTGGAAGGGCAGCCCTTCAGGATTTTTCTGGCAATGGTTTGTTTGTACAGCGACTGGAAGGGCAGCCCATCCAATTTCTGAAAACATGTTTCTTTAAGTCTTTAAATAATCCTGAAAACTCGCCCCTTGGAAGGGCAGCCCATCAGGATTTTTCTGACAGTAGTGTTTTTGAAAGGTTGTCTGAATTGTTGCCCCTTGGATGGGCAGCCATTCAGGATTTTTCTGACAGTGTTTAGTTTGTAAAGCAAATAGGGGGAGCTGTATAACAGGAGGGTCTTTAGTTTTATGTAACGAATAATCCACTTTATTTTATCGCAGAAAATACAAACATGAAGCTATCATAGACGTATTTGTCAAGTGAAGTGGACTGTTTATAAGTATATCTTATTGAAACACGGATAATTTAAACTTTGAAGGTGTATGTCACGGTGCAGTCTACCTATATTACAGTCGACATCACTCTTTAAGTTATAAGTAATAATATAATAATTATAAATTAGTAGGTAATATATACGTGTTTAAAATATAAATAGTTTAATTAATATCCAAAAATATGTTAGGAAAAAATTAAGTTTGACTGAAAGAGTTAAAGATACAAAAATATAATAAAATCCGAAAGTCAACTAAGAACATACATAATTAACTTTCATTTTGCATAGATTGCCTATGATAAATATTTTAAAAACATTCACTCCTATATATGAAATTATAAATTTGCTTGTATAGGCCTGTTACTTTGCGTTTGTAGATAGGCCTATCTGCCAAATTACGCTTACTAAAGCAGCCGTTAGCAATTAATTTGTAGTATAAAACGGAACGTCATTACGCATACCTCTCCAGGATGTATGATTTTAAACCAAATAGTCTATGTAGATTAGGAAAACCTCGACACTTTGAAAACGTGGCTGACGTTATTCGTGAAGTTAGCTTCCACGGGATATCGAGTTTGCTTCGAAGTTCAATTAAAGATTTTAGACTCTCTAGGAGTACGGTTAGTGCGAGCAAAAATATTAATATTGCTCTCGATGAATATATACATACAACCTTACTTTTTGGTTGATATCACTTCTTCGAAAGATTGAACACACACACTCACAAACATACTCAGTTGAAATTGAGTGAGTAATGCTCATACGTGACTTTCGAATTGTACTGAAATACAGTCATTTTCTACATCACCTATGTTATTCGCGTAACAATACATCTAAAACCTTTTAACACAAAACATTTTATAACAACGATCACATTATTATTTATTGTACTATTTAAATATAAAATATAAATTGGAACACCACTTTGGTTTTTACATCCCTTCAACTACACCAGCGTTAAAAATTCAACATTCTATTTTGAATGTTTTTCAAGATAACATTTTTAATTAATTTAAATTAATGATTGGATATAGCTCGTCCATTTAACTGCAGACACATTTCGTTACGCACTAGTATTTTTTCTAAAATAATTATTTTAAGATTGGATTTAAGTTAATAAAAATCATACATTCTTGCAAGTCCAAAATCACAAAAAGAAGTAGAAGTATTTACAATAATTATGAATAGTACAAAATTCACACAAACTTCATAATGTGTTTATCCACTTTAACTATAGGGTTTATAATAATTGTTACAAATTTAATAGTAGATTTCTAATGTTTTATTTTTCAGAATGTATTTTTTTAATTTTCAGTCTAGTTTAAATGCCAAAGATTACACAATTTTTACTGCTTTATTTATTTTAATTTGGTTTTTATTATTTCTATTTATTATTTATGTGTGTAACCCTCAAACATAAAGGAGTTAATAAATATTTTATATCTTTAATTTAGTGACTCACCTTGTCCAGTAAATCTATCTTTACGAAAGGCTTTATTAAGGACACGACTTTCTCAGCAATTGACACACAGTTGATAACGTGAAAACCAACTATTTTTCCAGGGAATCCTTCCTGTGAATACAAAGAAAAATAACGTTTATCTACAGGGAACACAAGCTCAAGCAAATTTACTAGGCAACACAGTTACTGAATCAAGAGAAAAAGACCTGTCTTAAACGTTGCGATTTCACGACGAATAATTGATTACAAATTAAGTATAAATTTCTAATTAAAAACCCCATTAAATGTGGAGTGAAACCAATACTTAAATACGTTATTAAGTTTTCGCTTATGTATTTTTACTTTTAATATCGAAATGACATTAAATTTTTCACTTTAAAATTCCATCATTCAGATAAATTGTCACGATCTTTCAAATTTCCGTGAATTATAAAGTTTTATATACTAATTGTACTACCCAGCTACAGAAAACTGCATTGCTGTGGCAACTACGTTTTGTAATGATGGCAATTGAAAAACATATTAGGCCTTTGATAAGAAGCAGGGTCACAAATTTATACATGCAAACACACACAAACAAGCCGAGATTAGGAGTGTCAAAGACGACCTTAGAAAGTTATTAAAATGTTATTAAGAAGAGAAACAAAGAGTAACATTTTATTTAAAGCAGGCATATCACAGTGCACGAAACAATGAGTACAGTAAAATAACAACAATATTTTTGCACTTTAACTAAAGATTCATTTATAAACCAGTTGCCAAAAAATATTGTTTGTAATATTTCAAGAAAAAGAAGGTTTATTTTTAAAACTCTTTACTATAGTTAGTTTTGCATGTAAGACATATATTTTGGAAGAAAAAAATACTGAGTATTTCTTGTCAAGCTAACCGAACCAGGCACATAATATAAGAATTTGATTTATGTTTCATATAAGCCTAAATATTTTAATCCATGGAAAACAGAACCAAATATTAAACAATTTAACATTACTTTCTAAAATTATTCTTGTTAATGTGCGCAGTTAATACTGGAAAGCTATTCAGGGTACGGTTTACAAGAAACTTTAACTAAATGAAGCATTGCGACAACACGAAACATTAATTCCCGGACAAGAATGCAAACCCGGTATTGCCGCGAACAATTTTTTTGTAATGATATAGTTGTTTTAATGCAAATATTACAAATGTCTGTAATTTTACAATATAACTTCAGTTACATTTACAAAAAAATTTACAGTCCAAAGCAAAACACAGAGTTTCTGTCATGAAACTTGTCTTAAGAAAAGATAAGATCTGTAACATGTCTTTATCTCACATTTACAGCTCTATCTGACAACTACACGAGGCTGTATACAAACACTTTTGAGAGGACTATGAGGGCATAATGATATGAAGACAATAGAGTTCGCAGGATTTCGCGGCCATTGTTTGTAGTTTCTTGGTTTATGGATTGTAGCCGCGTCGAAGGCGAAGATAATTATCACCGACGTTTTCATGCATTCACATACACTTGTCTAATAAGGGCGTGTTTTCCTGATTGGCTGCAACTGTGCGCCTTATCAGAGTATTCCTTCTGGTTGGATGGATGGTTGGTTTAGCTAATCTGAGCTGGGTTTCTGTGATTTCCTTGGGGGTGCTGGCCAATCAGTGGCCTCTTATCTCCTGGTTGGCTGGGCTGTTTGGCCAGTCAAAGGCGATCCGTCCTTATTTGAATGCAGAACTATAGGTTTTCAGTATTTCTGAAAAAAAAATTCTTATATTATTCTCTATTAATGTCTAATGGGTGTTTTCACATTTCTACTGATTCTCAGATGTATCTTTTTTTTTTTTTTTATGGGATGTTGGCTGTGATGAAAAATTGTTATCATTCAATTCTGGTCAGCTTTAACGTGGTATAACTCTTCACCAAAGTGCCTGTTCCAGAAGCCTTTCAAATTCTCCTCACACACCAGGGAGAAGAAAAACATGAGCAAAGACACAGTGAAGCTCACAGAACCCTGTGTTTCTTCGACTTTCTTCTCGTTCGAAGGGGCAGATCTACAAGTAACAGGAAGGCACCGCCATGGGATCATGTCTCTCTCTCACTTCTTAGCAACATTTAAATGGCAGATTTTGAGAAGAAAGCATCAAATACCAGCCAGCTCCAATGCAAGTACTAGTATAGGTATGTATATGATGCATTTGTGATATGGAGCCATGGCATTGATAAGCTGTGAGACTTACTGAAATACCGATAAAATTTCCATCAAAACATACAATTAATTCACTATGGAGGCGGAGGTAGATGGAGAACTGCCTTTTCTAGATGTTTTTTTTTTTCACAAGAGGCAAGGAGAACCACATCGGACACAGTATCTACAGAAAGCCAACACAAATGGACAGGTTATCAACAGGCGAGTTCACACAACCCACCATCTTAGAAGAGAACAGTTATTTTCACTCTGGTCAACAGAACTAGAGCCATTTATGACGAAGAATCTAAGAAGATACGAAAAACCTAAAAACTGCTCTACAAGCAAATTGATACACGAATTCCAAAATGAGGAAAGCCACGAAGCCACCCCAAGAGCAAAAGTAGTAATGCACTTATGACTAACCCTTTATTCATAACATTAAAAGTATTTCAGACCAAATGGCCAAAATTCTCAGAAAACATGAACATCATAGCATCCTAAAACATATAAACAAGTTTGAGGGGTCCCTGATATTAGTAAATGAAAAAAACTCCAGCCGAAATTCTAGCCGATGTGTAAAGGACTACATGTTCATGTGACAAATTATAGACAGGGCAAACTGGCAGACGAATAATCACAACCAACTATAAACACGAAAATCTACCATCATCTAGAGCAGAAAATAAAAAAAATAAAAGACACAGCATTTAATTAGACAAAATCAAAAATAAACATTAGCCAACATTCCACAATGCCAGAAAAGGTACCTACATCCGAGAAAAGGTTTAAATATTAAAACACCAATTAAAAATAAATAGCGAATATGGATACAAATAAAGCAGAATTTTTTTCAGAAATCTTGATAATCTTTCTCTGTATCCGACTAAAGACAGATCAGAAGAGAAGAGGCCACTGATAGGTCACCCCCAGCCAATCACAGAAGCACAGCTCCAATTGGCCAAACCGACCAGCCAACCAGAAGGAAGGCTCTGATTGGCACACAACTGCAGCTAATCAGGAAACTCTCCCCTTTCAGGCAAGGGTATTAAAAGTCAGGAAAACTTGCAGTATCCTCAATGACCAGAGCCCTCCCTCACTTTCGTGGGCGAGGAGTCGGTGGCCCGTTTGCGTCTAGCGCTAGAACAAGGCTGCAGGGGCGCGGCAATTAGCGCCCCGGCAGCCATAGGGAAGTTGCAAAGTGGGATGGCTACAGTAAACCAGCGAACGCGCTGGAGGAAACCTGTAGCCCGAATGTAAACGCAGCTCGCGCCCGGCAGACCGGAGAGGGTGGGAGCGAGGAATGTAGGATAGGTTTGGTCAGGGGCGTATCCTGACAAATTTGGTAACGCATGAAATATAGAATACATCCAACCCCTCCCCCCCACCCCGGAAGAAGGGTGGTCCGGGGGCCCTCTCCCGGAAAATTTTGGTTTTCAGGGAGCAAAATGGTGCTGTTTAGGCAGTTTTTTTTAAAAAAAATTATGAAACATAAAACTGGTAACAACGTTAAATTTTTTGTGATAAACTTAGAGAGAAGAATTAACAAAGATATCAAATTGTCACTCACCATGTATTTACTTATAATGGAACTCGGCTCTGCGGTTTTTCCTGCAGAACTGCTCCGTGACTTCGTCGAAAAACGAGTTGCGGGCTTTCATCTGCACCAACAGATCTTTCTCTATGGACATGATGGAGAGTGCAGACAAACGACTTTGTCCTTGCGCATTTCTTGTGAATGATTTTATTCGTCTTAGTGCAGAAAACGAACGTTCTACGGATGACGATGTAGCAGGAATAGTTGAAACCATTACACACAGTTTATAGAGTTCTGGAAGTCCACTTTGGAGTTCATTTTGATACAGGAAATGGTGCATTTCTTGCACTGTCTTTTCTCAAAATGTTTAGATGTAAACATAGCGCTCAATTCAGATTTCAGCCTAACAATATCAAAAAAAATTTCCATAGAGTGTCCTTAATTTTTGAAATGCCTCCTCGGGGAAAACATCTGAAAATGTTGAGAATTTTTTTGAATCAAACATTTCAATGAACTTCAAATCATGCAACGATTGAAACCGAATATTCAGCTGCATGATTACTGTGTCCAAAATCTCAAGGTACATCCTCCTAAAATCGTCCTTTACAGTGGCTTCTGAGCAGTTTCCTTTTCTTTTCTTCCTTGCAGGCTCACAGTCAGATACGGTTTCAGTTTTCAACCATATTTTACCAAAACCGCAATTTCTCTTTGTGTTTAGCTTATTCTTCAGAGCTTCAACTTCTTTGCTGCAAAATGTAATGTCCAAGTATTTTGACTGCACAATGTTAAATGTAACATCTGTCAACGAAAATAACTCTCCAAATACACACAACAAGAAGTTGAACTGAAAATCCCTTAACATCATAAGAAATCCACGAGCTTCGTTAATAGCAGTTGTGTCCCAGTCTTCCGGATTTTCTAAAATGTGCTCGTACAGTTCTTCAAGTTCTACTTTATGATCAGCGACAGTCTGAACTAAGCGACTTGAATAACTCCATCTTGTCGGTGCAAGTTTAGGAAATCTCTTCTGCACTATAGTGTCTAATAAATTGGTTCTTTTTGAGGAATGGACAAAAAAACTGTCAAAGCCGCTAAGGTTAGCAAAAAACACTCTACATGCACTTATACATGGAACTGCTTGCGATAACGCCAAATTCAACTTGTGGGCGTAACAATGTACAAATACAGCATGAGGAATCACTTCTCTAACTTTTGCCTGCACACCATTCAAATGTCCGGCCATGACCGCCGCACCATCATACGTCTGCGCGACCAGTTTGTCCTTACATTGAAATACTTCAAGAGTGTCTATTGCAAGTTTTGCTAGTGCCTCTGCTGACCTGTCTCCACTGACATCATGAAAGCCTACGAACCTTTCGTATACTTGCCCCTTGTACACATATCTTAACACTGTTGATAGCTGTGAAAAATTTGTTACATCACATGTTTCGTCAAGAAAAATAGCAACAAACGTTGCTTCTTTAATCTCATTTTTTATTTCCGAAATCATTACATCATTGATACTTTGAATTAAATCATTTTGAATTATTGGTGATATTCCAGTGAACACAGAGCTTGTAGACAAGTGGACTCTCAATTTGTCGTCAAACTCAGCCAACAAATGAACTAGCTCTACATAATTGCCTCGATTGTTAAAATCACTGTTTTCCCTGTGTCCTCGAAATGACAGTTCCTGTTGCCCTAATAAACATGTAGCTGCAGTCAATCTCTTCAGTATTTCCCGATTCTGTTTTACAGTTTCATTGTGTTTTAAAATGCTTGCACGTTTCTGTGAATCCAGTTGCAAGTCAACCCTACTTTTACCGAATGTACCGAGCGATATCCACGCATGTATATGAGAGACTGACTTTTCATGCCTTGAAATTGCCGTGTGCAAATTATTAAGATCTGAATAACCCCGGTCTTTACTGTTCCAGGGTGATTTTTCATTTGCAAGCAACAAACATGGCCAACAGAAGAGTTTTGTTAATGTTTCACTGCCACATAACCACACAATTTTGTTATAAAGCTCAGGATTAAATGTCCGTACAAAATTTTTAGTTTTATCTGTTTTTAGATTGCTAAGCGCTGGCGTCGGGCGCCCGTTTTTAACGATTTATAACTTTTCATCAAATGAACATGATTGAAAAGGTTTATTAAAAATAGTCTCTACGACGTCATTTTTACAGTTATTCATCTTGCAAAACTACAATTTTACAACAAACTTAATTGTAAACTTATCACTAAATCTCTAACCATCACACAATCTACTCCTGTTCATGCTGAATAAAATGTCACCTTCAAGCACCTGCAACCTCCCACGTGACACATAAGCTTAACACAAGCTGCGACAAGCACCCAAGCCCAAACGCGTTAAGATTGCAGTGAAAAGGAAAAACAGTAAAATTAAGAGTTGAATTACAACTAAATGTGTCTACGAATGTTATATAATTCTAACCCAAACATTTAATTTAAAAAAACCGACTGAACAGACACTAAATGGACTCGTTCGCGGCCGCGCTGTGTTACTGATCAGTGAATGCAGAAGCAACTAGTGCATGCATGCGACCCCGTCTTCGCGAGAGTTGGTAGTGACGTCACATCTGGAGAGTGGCTGTTGAGAACACCACAGCGCCGTACCGCGACAATCTGAGGAACTATTACAAGTATCATTCACGCTGTAGTCAATAGGTAGCGCTAATGCATTTGTTTGCCACACGTCGCACAAATCGTGAACGGAACGAGATTAGCTATAAAGAAAAGGGAATAACTTAAGCAGAAAACAATAAAAATTAAATATAAAAATAAAATATTAGTTTCATTTAGAGCATGCACTGCATGCATTGCATTCATGGAGAATACGCCCCTGGGTTTGGTGCCCCTGCGACATGGGTGTGTGGAACATACTAGGAACATCCCGTAAAATCACTCCCATTTTTGTTAGGAGGGCTCACAAACACTTCGGCTGTGTGAGAGTGACATCAGCATGGAGGGGCTGTAGTCCAAAAAAAAAATTGCAGTAACCTCAGTAGGTAACTGCTCCCTGATGATGGCGACTGAAACGTCTAACGGAATGTCGGTGATATCTTCCTTTGTCTTCGACGCGGCTACAACCCAGAAGCCAAGCAACTTTATATAGACAATTAGTAATTCTTTAGAGAACTTTGAAATTGGAGACAAGTTACAGATATTATTAGCTTTTATTAAAAATAAGATAGGCTGGCATTGGCTTTTGGTTTGGTTTTGCGTTTTGTCTACTAACTTATATTATTCTAAAGAATTTGGTTCATTTTTTCCTTATAATTTTTTTCTAATCAATTTCATTGTATTTCTGGATATTATGTATAATTTTATTTGCATGGATATGCAGACCCACACCATGACCGAACCACCGCCTTGTTGCACGGCGGAAGAGAGGCACTCGGGAAGAAACTTCCCAGCAGGTGTACAGCGTACACGAATACGGCGGCGTGAACAGAGTTCGAAGCTGCACTCATCTATGATCCAAATGTACGAGACCCCATAATTTTTCCAAAGGAATCTTTTGTAAAAGAACAAAATTTTATTTATGAGTTGGAGGAGGGGGGGGGATAGTATCAACACAACCTGGCCAGTTCTGCACCTAGTTCTCTGTAGGCATGTTCTACTACATGGAAACGCATAAAATGGAAACTGATCCGAACCCTCAAGATAGTTACGTTTTGCCATTCGTCCATTGGCATATAATATTGGGTACCAAAAAGCAACAAATGAAACCTAACCGACGAATGTTAACTGGTCGCAACATACTTGACTCTCAGTAAACACGTAATGGGAAAGAGGGCCTACCTTGAGGAAGGTGAAGTGTTTGCGCAAAGCGGACATGCTGGTGCGGGCGGCGTGGCCGAAGGTGGACAGCTTCTCGTCGACGACCACGACGAGCCCCGGGCAGAAGGGACCGTGCAGCCACAGCACCAGCTCCATGAGCATGACCTGCGTCTTGGCGACCTCGACGTGCGAGTATCGCGAGGCGTCGGCGTCGCTGAGGCGCATGACGAGCACCAGGTGGCCGCGGGCGTCCCTGGACGGCATCTGCGCGCACTGCCTGCGGCCGTCCGGCGGAGACAACGGTCAGCGCTGGGCTTCAGAGGCTTTCTTTTTGAAGGTCCAGGACAGGACTTAAGGAACACTCAATACTCTCATCTTCAGGGATCAAGGCAGGGCTTCTGAAGCATTCTGCAGTCACAAATTGAGGGTCAAGGCAGAAATTTAGGAACATTCAATACTCTTATCTTCAGGGGTCAAGGCAGGGCTTTAGGAACATTCAATACTCTCATCTTCAGGGGTCAAGGCAGGGCTTCTGAATCATTCTGCAGTCACACATTGAGGGTCAAGGCAGGACTTTAGGAACATTCAATACTCTTATCTTCAGGGATCAAGGAAGGGCTTTAGGAACATTCAATACTCTCATCTTCAGGGGTCAAGGCAGGGCTTCTGAATCATTCTGCAGTCACACATTGAGGGTCAAGGCAGGACTTTAGGAACATTCAATACTCTCATCTTCAGGGGTCAAGGCAGGGCTTCTGAAGCATTCTGCAGTCACACATTAAGAGTCAAAGCAGGGCTTTAGGAACATTCAATAGTCTCATCTTCAGGGGTCAAGGCAGGGTTTTAGGATAAATTAATACATTTTATTTGAAAGGTCAACGCCTGTCTTTATAAGTATTCTACAGTCACATCTTGATGGATCAAGGCCGGACTTTAAGCACAATCAAAACTCTTATTTTCATGGACCAGGGCAGGACTTCAGAATCCTTCTGCAGTCACATCTTGATGGGTCAAGGCAGGCCTGTAGGAACATCCAATACTCTCACTTTCAGGTATCAAGGAAGGCCTTTATATTAATTATACAGTCACTTATTGAGGGCGCAAAGCAGAGATTTAGACTCATTTGATACTCTTGAGGAATGAAGGCGGGACTTTAGGTACATTCAATACTGTTAATTTTAAAGTAAAGGCCCAGCTTTAGAAGCAGTCTGAAGTCACATTTTAAGGAGTCGAGGAAGACTTTAGTACTCTCTTTTTCAGGGATCAAGGCAGAGATTTAGGAACTTTCACTACTCTCATCTTCAGGTGTCAAGGAAGGCTTTAATATGATTTATATATATATATATATATATATATATATATCTTGAGGGAGTCTGGCAGGAATTTACAAGCATTTTTTACTTTTGGGGTAACAAGGCAGGGATTCAGAAGCATTATGCAGTCACATCTTGAGGAGTAATGTCATGTATTTAGAAGAAATTTATATTTCCATATTTATTGAAATGCGCTGTTTTATTTTAAGAGACCAGCAGTTTAGGGGGACACTTCATGGGATTGTCATGTCATTGCTTTAATACTTCTTAATGTTATATTTTAACATCAGTAATAATACTCTTAAGAAATCATATGCTCACCATACATCCGCTGCTTCTAGTGATCAGATAAATTGGTCGAGATGGATCAGGCAAGAGGCAAAATGCCACCTCAGTCTATACACAAAACCCAACTTCTCTATCACTTGTGTTCCTATATAATTTTTGGTGCACAACCTAATACTCATTTTAATGGTTAAGGTGGATCAGACTTGATATGATCCTTATCTTTAGGCTTCACACTGTTTAACTCCTCCATCACATGGGTTCATTTTGAATAATTGTTGCATAATATTGTGATCAGTTTATTGGCCTAGGTGATCGGAAAGTTGGTCACCTATCTCCTTAAACTTGACGCACTACCCAACTTCTGATTCACTTAGGTTTATATTAAATTACTGAGGCACAGTCTAACCACCAGAAGATGAATATAGGTTAAAATACATGTGGCAAACTCAATATTTAGACTTTAAAATGCCTTACTTCTTCATCACCTGTATTACCATTAAATAAATGGTGCACAACACCCCAGTGGGAATTTAAATGCAAGTGTTAATTAGAAAAACTGAGCACAAAAACCCTTTCATGTACCACCATTCAAAACTTTTTATTCAATTAATTGTTCTTCAAATTTAATATACACCTATTCCATCAGTATTGATAAGGCTAAAATGTGAAGGTTTGCAAGCTGGCAGAAAAATAATTCTACCAATAGGAATGAAATGGGGAATTATATTCATTATAAAATAATGTTCTTAATCAAACATACTTGAGGAGTATTTAGCGGAATAAAAAAATTGGAGCGAGAATTTTAGAACTCTCTTGAGATGTGTAACGTCTAGCATTAGTGACGGGCAAAATTCAGGTGTTCTCATGTTAAAAATACACTTTTAATATGAAACTCGGACACGAAATATTTAATAGAATTCTTTAAAATAATCCCGAGCATCATAAATATACGAAATTTTTTTTTCACTACATTACTTGCAAATCACACATCGTTTCCGCACCCCCCGCTATAACCGAAGCCTCTACGTCGACTATTGAGTTATCCGATTTTCAGAGTGAAAAGTTAAACCACATAATAAAACAGCACAGAGAAGAAAGACAAAATTTTGAAAAATACTAAAACCCCGGATTTGGACCTTATTTTTGACCAGGAATTTTTATTAAAATAATATCCATTTTAACTTGATGTAAGCTTTTGGACATACGTCATTGCTATGTCCAAAAGCTTACATCAAGTCATGCACTCCCATTGCACAAAACTTTCAAATATAATATCCATTTTGTTCACATTCATTAAACAGGTAATAAATTTTCTCTTTGGCTTTGTGAACTTTGGTTCGTGCCATCTGCCACAGATGGCAGCACCGTGGTTACACATTTCTGTTCCACGCGACGTCTGTTCCATTCACGAAGTTATTCGCAAGAACGCCGTATGCCGAGAGCTCAGATGTTACACATCAAAAATCATATTACACTTAACTAGTTATCTGCAAATTACTCGGTGGCTCAGGTAGGTGGTCGTATTACGAGTCGCTGTCTTGAGTTATCTGTGAATAGTTTCTCGATAAAAAAAAACCTTCTAATATAACTTGTTTCTGATTCAACCATTTTCAAAAGTAGTGCCAGTGTTAGCCATTTTTCTAATTACCACTTGCAAAGCAAATAAAGATGTCTGTTGGCAAACAGCGAGAATCTCATGGAGTTGTTTGCCAGCACTGTTGACAAAAATAACAGTGGCAGAAAAATACGTTGAACACTGGTACCAGTTTTTTTGTTTTGAATGATTTCGAATTTGAGTACAGGATGCACGACACGGTATACACGACGAGTCACTCACATAACCTGCATCGCGCGCTGTAGTTCCGGTAGCATTGGATCCATGTCGCTCCACAGTTCGGGGAACTGGGTCTTGATCGTGTAGTGGCTGTCTATGGTTCGTTTCGTGGCTTCCATCATGTAGTCGCACGCATGCAGGAACATGATCATCTTCTTCTCTGGAAACGACGCAACGTAAGTAGAGACCGGAAAATTTCGCGGGTTCAATGACCTTCAGGATAGACTCCAATATCCTCTACACACTCGGGCAAATGCCAACTGTTCATTGGCTGCTGACTTGTGAGTCGTCTCGATTGGGTGGCCTGTGATTCGACACTTCTATGAGTGAGGGTCTCTAATTGGCCCTCAGTCCTCCAGATTAACAGTGACGAATGACAGAAGCAGCACTAAGGTATAATTATTTGAATTTTAGCATAACACGAAATGAACCCGCGAATTTTTCAGGTCTCTAAACAAGTCGTACGAGAAAAAAATTGAGTGTGTACTTTAACGGGGATCCGCCCTATAATTATAATTTTGAACTATTCATCCAAATGTCAAGGAACAAATCATCTATCCCAGACATTATATATCTTATTTGCAACCACGTATTTACTAACAGGCTCTAGTCTTTAAGCGCCGCGAGAAAACAACTGGGGACACACCACAACGCCGAAATACCACAACGCCGAACGTACAATAACGCCGAATACCAAATTGACTAAAACGCCGACAGCTAAAAAACTGCTGTGTACCACAACGCCGAATTACCACGACACCGAAATACATTACCCCGAAAAATGTCATTGCAGGACTGCCACTAAGGTTAGCACACAAATTCATTCATTTTATTTTCATTTTGCTCCTGTGCCCCCCGCCCTCCCGCCAGGATCATTTTTCGGCGTTCGGCATTCGGCGTTATGGTATTCGGCGTTATTGCACGTTCGGCGTTGTGGTATTTCGGCGTTGCGGTAACGACCCGAAATAACTTAGTATTTAACGCGGGCGACCAGAACTATCATAATAATCACTACAGTTCGCAAGTTTTGACTTCGAACAAATAAGCAAAAACTAAGTCCTATTCCACGTCGGACAAAAAAATATTTTGCACGAATGCTTTGTATTGCAAGCAGTATCAAAATATTTCAAATTGCAAGATATCTAGGCATAATCCCCTTTAAGGAGAGGGTGATGAAAACATAAGAACGTTAATTCCAGAGTTTTCTCTCTATAATATTTTTATTTATCGTCCAGAATAATTCACACGTATACCTATTCTAACACACGCAAGAAGAACGCAATGAAAAGTCATTCGTAACGAAGTGAAGTAAATGCAGGAGTTAATAACTGACATTATTTCGAGCAGAAAAAAAAATTCGTTGTCTGTAAAGTCGGTTTAAGGACGATAGTTTAACGTGTCAACGTCATAACAAAACATTGATGAAATTATTGCATACTTTTATGAATAAAATTGAATAATTTTTATTGAATTATCACTATTTTGTATGAATACAAAGAAAAAGTGAAATGAAATCTACATTTTAATTGATAAATTAACTTTTATTTGCACTCATTAATTCAAATATGTTTATTACTTTAAAGAAGAGATTATTTTAACTATAACTTTTACACATGTTTGCTATTTAACTCCTTCCAATCTGTGTTATTCTGTCAAGGATAGGACGATGATAGGAAAAGTAGGAAACGAATGGGAGTGTTTCAAGTTTAATGTGCCTCGAAAAAGTCAAATCGATGGTTGTTCCAATCGAGTGGAAGAGAGATAGATGCGGCGCAAGCGTACAATGAGCGTAACGGGACACAGTGTAACGGGACAATGTGCGTTACGGGACACTTTTACGTGCGTGCAGCCGACGTTCATCGATTTATTAGACGTTGTCACGTCAAAAAAAATGCTATATATTATGGGGTGGATCTCAACACCTAATCTTCACGAATGTGAAGCGCGCGCTCGTAGCATTGAGTAGCTAGCGGTAGTCGACCTTACATGCACGCGTAGGTAATATCTGCATGCGAAGTTCACACGAATGCTGCCAAACACATTGCCGTCGAAGGTGGTGTGTTTCAAAATTTATTATCAAGACCGGTAATCATTATGTCAGTTATCAGCGCCTTCATTTTATTCACTTCATCACACATCCCTTTATGTATGTATGTATATATTATGCACAAATGAGTTAACCAACAAAAGGAAAAAAAATGTTATTGAAATAATTGTGTAGATAAAATGACACTTTTAATTGAGCTAAATTTTTTCAACCTACAACCCTTGCTACTATGCCATCTTGCGACCAAACATTCAACGCCCTGCCACAATACCGGTTATTGTGTGTTCAACTTTGAGCTCAATTTACTCAGTTGAAAATGTTTGTGGGTTCAACCATTTTTACATAGCACCGTCCATATATAAGCTAAAGCTCGATTGCGTTGCAATGACTCAATCAATTCAAATTTAAAAAAAATATATTTTTAGATAGCCATATTTACAGTTAAATAACTGAATAAGCAATACTGTTCAAAGTATCAGACGAGGGGAGAAATCAGATTTGGTTTCCCACCTTTGATTCATTCTAGCTCGATTTCAGTTACGTTGATTTATTTGCTACATTCCTTTAGAATTTCCATATTTATAAGTTTGTTGTGATAATAAGAATACACTTTTTTCTACTTTTTATAGGAAAATCATGTTATAATAGATTTTTGTACGTTTGAAATGGATTTAAATATTTTATTGTTGGAGGACGAGGAAGTTATCGGGGGGGGGGGGGGGGGGTGGATGATGATAATCGCAAAACATGTGTACTATACGGTTTAAAAGCATCGTATAGCAACCAGTAAGTGTCAAATATGAAACATGAAATAACACGTTCCTCCGGTTAACTGTTACAATATAAATCACAAAACTTTGTTACATACCGATTGCAAAATTAATTTTGTAGGAGCTTTACCTTCGCCAATCAGTGAGGTGAGTAAACCTTGATTTATCGCGGGGATAGTTCGACTCAGTTGCCATACTCACAAGTCCAAGGTAACACGCGAATCTCTCTGGCTCTCGATAGCTAAGTTCTTGCAGTGGATTCCGTGTACAATGTCTACAATTGGAAGTAGTTACAAACATAAATGCGAAGCTATATTGCACTGCGTACCACATAAACAATAATCTAAGTGAATCTCTGATGTAATCAATTCACGTTCGTGAGGCCTCGGTTTCTAAACCCAAGCCATCGTGATTTAGGAACACGTTTCTTTAAATTTACTTAAAATAATACGCTAATGGAAAAAATAAACATTCTTTGCATGCATAAGCTTAGATACAATAGAGCACAGTTACACAAACAGCTGAGACGGATTTGCCAAAACAAACTAAAAAATATTGCACTTTTACGTTTGTTGAAAGTTTTACTTAAACACAGTTTACAAGCAATCAAGAACACCACAGATGTAAAAATACACTAGCGTAGGTGAAAACTCCTTCTGCCATATACATAATGTGCAAATTAACACAATTTCTTTACAGTGAACTTTACAATCAGCTTGGTTAAAAGTCGACTAGCGAAAATGGGGATGCCAAGACTGATAACAAATTTCAAACAATTTTGTACTCTAGAATTACTGAACCAGCAGTTATATGATTTTTAAAAATAACACCTTTCAAGATTCTTTAATAATATGTTAATATATTACATTAAATGAGAAAAAAATATATATTTACCTGAAATGGCTGGTAGATGATACTGCTTAATAAGCCATTCTTTCAGATTCTCGACGTCTTCTTCCTTGAGTTTTGCGTTGCTCTGGTACGCCTTCATCCAAGGACAAACGGTCCATTTTGACACTTAAACAGAAGCAATGTCAGTTAGGGGAAGAATTTTAAAATCCAATGCCAAAGTCTTGGTTTCAAACAACTTTAAGGATATAATTTTTTTCTAAAGATTTAGCTTTCAAAATTATACTTCGTTAAAGCATTGCATTATATTTAATGTGTGAAAATTCAATGGTGTTTAATATTTAATTAATTTCTTTGGAATGAATCCCATTGGAAAAATAATTTGAGAGTGAGTCTTTCAGTATTCGTCAGTAATATGTAAACATCTAACCTTGCTAACGAGAAAATTTATTTACATGTTCTCGTATTGTTCATGTTGCACATAAACTTGTAACACGGAATCGGACACGTAATTTACAGGATAATACTTTAAAATAATGCCGAGCGTGATAAACATACTAAACAACAAAATATTACTCTTTTCAATTACATACTAAAATTTCTAGATGGGAATCTCACATTTACTTTCTACAAAACCCCCCCCCCCCCCCCCCCCCCCTAGAATTTTCTGCCTGAATTGTAAAAGTTTCTTCCCACCATCACACAGATGTCCGAACGAAACAAACGGAATTTTAAACTATTGGAAAATTTTCCGATAAAAGCTAAAAAAGACATGATAAAATGACTTGATGTAAGTAAGCTTTTGGACATACGCCATGGCTAAGCACTTTTTCTGTAGAAGAAAACTTAAAAGTTTTGGAAAACTATTGTGTTTGTTTCGTCTTTTCGTTTTGTCGTGTTTTTGTCTCGTTTCAACTGTTGTGCTGAATATTTTGGGTTCAATATTTTTGTGCTGTCATAATTTGTGGGGGGTTTTTCATTCTCTTAGTCCATTTTCCTTTGTTTTTTTTTTTTGTTTGTTGACCATATTCCTGTTATGGAATATTATGTGGTGTTTATATCCTGTTGACAATAGCAATTTTTTGCTTAATTTGTGTTTGTGTCTTTTGTGTATTTTTTAGTTTTCTTCTACAGAAAAAGTGCTTAGCAATGGCGTATGTCCAAAAGCTTACATCAAGTCATGCATTCCCATTGCACAAATCTTTCAAAGATAATATAATAAAATCCTGAACCCAGGCTTTAAACATGATATTTGACTAGGAATATTATAAAAAATACTGTCCATCTTATTAAAATTAATTAAACTGTTCATATTCTAAAGTTTCCGCACATGTTAGAAGTTATACGTCTATGCCTAAAGTAAAATATTAACAGGAATCATTTTAAACAAGAATATTATAACACTAAGTATTTGATTATATATAAGCTTTAAAACAAACGACTGAAATCAATCTGTAAATAATTACAACAGACCAATCTTATCCTTATTAAAGCGATTCAGCATTATATTAATTATGTATTGTTAGGGACCGGAAAAATTCGCGGATTCAATGACTTCTAGGATAGCCTCCATTATCCTCTGCATTTCTCAAGTAAACACGCGTGTTCATTGGGTACTAAACTGTGAGGCGTCTCCACTGGGTAGCTTGTGATTCGACGCTTGATTGGTCGATGGTCTCTCATTGGTCCAGAGAGCTCCAGGTAAACTGCGAGCCAATAGCATAATTGTACACATGTTTAAATTTCAGCCTATCACGAAATAAATCCGTGAATTTTTCCGGTCTCTATGCATTGTTTATAAATAATCATTTTATTAAAAAGTAAAAAAAAAAACCATTAATGAGATTTTAACCACATCCCTAGAGGTAAACATATTTTGGCTCTGAGTTACAGTTTGTTCCGACCTCACGGCCGGCATTCTCACGTTCCCCTCCCACATGTGCGCCCTAATAGGGTAGGGTGGGAGTAACATTCCAGATCCTTGTTATACATTCCAGAGCTTTTAAATAAACAGAACTGCTAGGGATCCCTCCCTGTTGTTGATCGGGAGGGTATTAGAGCTTCGGCAATGACCAGCGGCTGGGGCCACCAACACAGCATAGTCACCGCATCAGCCCCGTACCTCACTCAGCTGACCAGGACAGTTGGCTGTGTCCTGAGCCCTAGGACTTTATCAGCACTGCTATTTTACGGCATGTAGAAAAAACAGGGTGCTGTCCGCCAGGCTGCTGGTTTTCAGTGCTCCTGGCTCGTCAACCCAATGCGCCATTTTGTTTTTTATTTACGTATTAAAAATGGTAGATTTTTTTAGGTGAAGCGAAGCGCACCGGGCACCAGCTAGTTATATATATATATATGTATATAAGTGTATATGTATATATATATACGTGTGTGCACGTGTATATATATATATATATATATATATATATATATATATATATATATATATATACACGTGTGTGCACGCGTGCGCGATCTAGTTTATGCTGCAGAAAAAAAATTTTAAAACACGGAATATTTAAAAGAAAACTATAATGTTGAGAAACTCTTTAAGAAACACCAATCACACTATCATTTTATTTAAGCCACTGGTCTATTTTATCGACATTTAAGAGCTTGTTTTCCTTTGTGTACTCAGTTTTAATTTTGATAACTTTTTTTTTGATAAGAGTTATCTGATCGCGTGATAGTGCCTGTCAAGACCGCCACACACAATACCGTTGCTGGACAGAGTAATATTTATGCACTTTATGCACTTAATATCTTTACCACAATGTTTTGTTGGGTTTCATTTATGAAAAAACACCATTTAATGTTAGTATTTTTGGGAATATATAAAATTGCTAAGGTAAAGGTGAACGTTCAGAAAAATTCTTTTACTTTTCAATATTTTAAAAAATGTTGGATTGTTTGATTATTTGTTGTGTTCGTGATAAAATTTTTTATTATACTTCAAATTGTTCGTACAGTCACGCAGTCAGTGTCAAATCACCTCTGCGGCTGTGTGTCTGGCTTGTGTTTCTATAGTTATGCTTTGTTTTGCTTAGTTTTGTTTTGCTTTGTTGCTTCTGTTTCGCAAGTATGGTTCTACGTGGCTGCAAACGACTGTCTTTTGTTCTTGTGTAGGCATGCGTGATACGTGTTTTTCCATCCTCATAATTCAGCTGATCTTTGTAAGAAATATTATTATACTTATCGCATCATTCCAGTAATGTTGGGTAAAGGACGGACAAAAATATTAAGCTCCCAAACGATGCACTGAGCAAGCACCCTGCATTGAACTGGTTCACTAAATGCCCATAACATTGAATTACCTAAAAAAAAAAAATGCGTCAGTTCATAAACCATCACACATTAGACATGAATCATGTTCAGTTTTGGAATTACCTGATGAAATTGCACAATGGTAAAACATTGAACTTAAATAAACCAGGTGGGTTGGGTTTTAGGGGGGGGGGGGGGGGGGGGGGGGGCATCAAATCCTTTTTCAACCCTTTTAGATATTATTTACCCTAAATATTCAAGTAAATATTGAAACACGTCAAGGTATATTTTCCCCCAATTTTTTTTCCCTGCGAAGTGTTTATCGGGCGTGTTCCTATCTTAATAAATCGCTGCCAGCTAGACGTACAGCCAAAATAAACTAAAGTAGGTAATAAAAATGTAATTAAATGTTTCTGTGCCGTTCGTTAGCTCACTTTCCCCAATATTTGACATTTCTTAATAGCAGGGATCGTGTCCTTTACTGCTGAAGGTTTAACTAAAGGACATTAAATTTCATGAACTGAAACAATAAGAAAATTGTCTTCCAAACATACATATATAAATTCTTTAGGTGTTACACAACCTAGTGAATCAAAATTGAAAATTTTTTCTGGTTTTTTTTTTTTTTTACGTTTTTAAAGTTTTACACGGTAAACGTAAGGAAATTCCATATTTTAACACGTTCAAATTAATCATTTGACAGTATTGATGAGTGTAAAAGGATGTAGACAGCAATTGATTGGACAGACTGTCATTACAATTTATTTAAAGGTATCACCACAAACCCTTGAAAGGACACAAAATTCACGAAAGTCCGAAAGTGACTTGTCTTTTAGTGAATCATTTAGGTTAAAGGGTTCTTAAGGGGGTAGTATCCAAAATTATTTTGCATCTATTTCGTGGTTTCGGACTAATTTGTAATAAATTCACACTATAACACATTTAATTGTTTTTAAGTGTGTTTTCTTATTAACAATTTTTTATTTATTAGTTTTGATGAACTTAATTTTTTTTTTTTTTTTTGTCAAATGTAGCATGTGATGAAAGCATGAAATCATGTGTTTGAACAGTTTTGTATTAACCGTTCGTATTTAGCTTTGTCTTAATTTTTTTAAAGAGTATTATTCATAAATAAACACAAAAGTAGGTTTTTACAAACCTCTGAAAAACTGAGATTTCTCTCATTATTTGGAAAACTAAATTTTTATTGACTTAACAAATTATAATCTCAAAGTAAAGATTTTTTAGACGAAGGAAACATACAAACAGTTAATCCAAAAATTATTTCATGCATTCAGTAAATGCTACGATTGATTTTAAAAATTTGTCTTTAAGTTTATAATGACCACTCAATAAGGACCTGTTAGTAAAAAAAAAAAATTCATAAATTTTTTTAGTAAGCTTCAATTTTGAAGTTATTTCAAATCGTGTGTAAAAAAAACACGAAATAGGTATTAGCAGCAAAATAATTTAGGTTACTATCGCCTTAAAAAATAAGGTATTTTGGAACAGCCATTCTATCTGAAACGCTTACCTGCTGGTCTGTCGGAACTCTGGCTTCAGATGCGTAGTTGTCGTGTCTGGGCTTCAGTCAACACTGGCTTGTTATCGATGAGACACACTGGCCATGTTCAAATCAAGATAGCGCCTTCTTGGACCCTACTATTCACTGACCCCGAGTCTCACACGAATTGAACATTCCGCGTTCGTGCATCCACGGATTTTCCAATCTTTTCCGTTGAAAAAGTTAGCGGCAGGTTATTTTCGACATTTAACAAATAAAAAAATCCTCGCAAAACTTACTTTTTAGATAGGTTTTCGCTCGTTAGTAAAATGAAAGGTTGGCTAGAGTATTTCAAAGATATTCAAAATACCCTAAAATCGTGACATTGTGTAAACCTTAGTGAACATTTTTATTCCGATTGCGAAGTTACACGAGTGACTTTGGATATGTTTAGAACTAATCGGGAGTCAGTTATGTATAGGCTCCCCATCTTCTACCATGTGTGTACCAACTCTTAACGCTACCAGACATTCAATATTAATGGAACTTAAACCACAAAATAATAGTATTTATTATACTGTGGGACAGAAGTAATCTTCTATACCTTTATAAAATACAGACACAAGAACTTTTTACGGATTTTATGCTGCACCTGCTAAGGGAGTCATGAGTATTTATTTTCATCAACTTAATTTTTTTTTTCAGTCCCTTGAGATAAAAGTTGATGATAAAAAAAATTTAAACATAAATTTTCTGTTTTTATCTTAGGAGATATGAAAACTGTAAACGAACACAGTATTCAACATATTAAGGGAGTTAAACAATTTTTTGTTATTTTTTTCGAAAAAAAAAATGTCCAACCCTAGACAATTTGGGTCCATTAACGAAATATTCACAGATTTTCTATCTCTATATTATATACATCAACCTAGAAATATTTTAAGCAAAATTTCGGCAGGTACCTTGTACATTAAACTGACATACATTCAGATAAATAAATATATGTAAAAAAACGTTTGTTGGGGTTTAACGACCGTGAAATTACATTTCCTGGAAGTAGTACCATGGTAAAGACTGCAAATAGTAGTATATAATAGTATATTCGGGGGCAATGTATTTCTTATGGGACTACAATTTTGGTTGTTGGTGGTGGTTGCTTCCTAATCGTACGGATTCGGCCATATTGGACTCAAAATTACTCAAAATGGCTCTAAAAGTATTCAAAATGACTCATAATAACTAGAAATTACCCTATTTCGAGGGGGGGGGGGGGGGGGGGGGGGAAACATTTTGAGGGAAAATTTCCTGTTTTATTCCTCAAAAACTTAAAAATTCAAAATGCGGTATTTTCAAAAGACTTTTGCCTTAGAAAGAACCCAAATTCCTAAAAGCGGCTTAAGAGTCCCAAAAGGAAGCCGCCAATATCTGCCGAGGCTATGAATTTGGCCTTGATCGTAAACTCGAAATTAATTAATTTTTGACCAAAAATTCGGAAACCTATTGCAAAATTAATCAAAAAATTCGCTTATTAAAATATGTATTAATTCAATCAATTTTTGCACTTGGTTCGATCCTTGTTCGATGTGAAATTTTGATGTTAGGCGAAAAAAAAATATAAATAAAAAAAGGTAATAAATACCTAAAAGAGGTTTAAATACCTTATCTACCAGCCTCCAATTTATTCCATCGATTACCATCCTTGGTTAGATTCACGACCCGTGATAAGAGTAAATAATGATTTAAATAATTTAAAATCAATTAAGATCAGTTTTCTGTTATACTTCGTGGAATTTATTAATTATTCTCCCTACGAAAAAAAAAAAAACATACAAGATACCTGTCCGATGAATTAAATATGTTGTCGCACTGCCTGACACAGAAGTCAATTTTTTTTCGATGCATGAAATACATTTCAACCAGTTCATGTAGAATGTTAGGCGAATAGGCCAAATATCTTCGAACCACGAGACCAGGCCATGTACAATGTCAGGCTATAAATCAGATGTCTCCGAATCACGAGGCCAATTGACCTTACTATAGACACAACTATCCAGAATCAACAGCAGGTTACGATCGGTCGCAAAATGCGGTAGGATAAAATGACTCCAAATGTATTTGCCTCAAACTGTGTTTGGCTCCAACATACTTTAGCTGCAACTGTCTTTGGCTCTAACAGTCCTTAGCTTGAAATGTCTTTGGCTCCAAAAGTCTTTGGCTCTAACAGTCTTTGGCTTCAAATGCCAATGGCTACAAAAGTCATTGGCTCCAACCCTATTTAGCTCCAACAGTCTGTGGGTCTAAAATTCATTGACTCAGAAAATCATTGCCTTCAATGGTCTTTGGATCCCTCTTTGGCTCCAGCAGTTCTAAATTCTCCAAATGCTCTAACTGCATTTAGCTCTAACAGTCATTGGCTCCAAAAGTCAATGGTATAATACCCCAATTGCTCCAACAGTTCCAAGTACTTCAAAGTCCAAAGTCTCCAATGCTCCAATTGCTCCAATTTGCCAAAAGCTCCAAGTTCTCCAATTTATCTAAGAGCTCCAACTGCTCCAACAGCTCCAAGTGCTCCAAATTTCCAAGTACTCGAATGCTACAATTTCTCCAAGAGCTCTAAAGCTCAAATTGTTCCAACAGCTCAAATGCTCAAATTGATCAAACAGCTCTAACAACTCCAATTGCTCCAAGTTATCTATTTGCTCTAAGTGCTCCAACTGATCCAACAGCTCTAAGTGCACCAATTGCTCCAATTGCTCCAACTACTCCATCTACATTTGGCTCCAACTGATTTAAATGACATTTTTTATCGAACTTGGCCTAATTGCTGGTATGACCAGGTCAAGCCTCGAACCACCTGCTCTCGCCGCCGGCTTCGTCCCAAGCCAGCAACTCAGTGCCGACGCCCGAGACGTCGTAGCACTGATCAGCCCCAGGTCTACAATGATAATGGAACAGACTCAGATACTGTTATTCGTACCGCAGTGCGTTCATTACTGGAAGAATGTGTGAAAAACCTCTGAAATACATAATGCTTATATGTAGTAGATTTTTTCCCTTCAGATATGCACTTTTAGAAAAAAAATAGTAGGCCTATGTAACACTTTTGCATTGTGTTTTTATTTATTTTGCCTTCTATTTAAATTTTGTGGTTGAAAAGATAATCATAAAAAAATATTTTAGTGGTGAAAAAAAAATCTTTTCAAAGTCAGTATTTTTTATGGAAAAAAAATATATATTATTTTACAGTCAGTTATTTAAATATGATAGTTTTGAAAAAAATCAAACAAATAAATTTATGATGTAAAAATAACAAATCTATAATTATAAAATAAAGTATCTTATTTTATATAATTGTTTCAATAAGTTAATATTTTTTTCTGTCGGAGCAAGGCGATTATCATGGTGACTCTTCCAGCTGCCAGGACCTGAATGAATCTGATTGGCTAAGTGAGCATTCCCACCATATAGTCAGAATTTCGCGGAATTAACTGCCTCCCCCCCCCCCCTACTGATTTCCCCTACATCCCACCCCAATTTTTTTTCTTCGCTCCTCCCACTTTCCCCTCATCGCTTTCAATAATGACGCAATCGCGCTGACCATGCAGCAGTTCCTAGCCCTCTGATTGGTCGGGGCCACTAAATCCAGTGGGGAAAGGGGGATAATTTACTTATAAATTAGTGACTACGAGCAAGGATTCTTCTTCCGGAACCATCCTTCTGTTTCCCGTAACCAACCTGCTTGATATTAATGCATGAAATTTTTGCATCCAGCATGTAAGTGCCCAGGGTCTTCCCTGTGTCTATGCAGGTTTTACCTGGGCCCAAATTATCTAGTTTTCAGTCTAGAATAGTCAGTGAGGGGAGTTAGTCAGGGCTAAAACGTTGCCATGACTGGCCAATCCCCCTCCTAGCACATGATGCATGCTACCTCTCCTGCATGGCTCATAACCGGCATGATTAGAGCGTATAGGCTTCGGCCTGAGACGCACTTAAGAGTCTTACCTACCAAGACCTCTCCCGCACATTCATAGCTTTAAGTTAGGTTAGGAAAAAAAAAACGGGAGAGTCATTTGTGCTTCTGCGTCCGGATGAGTTCGGTTGAGTTCGCGAGCGACTACAATGACTTGCACAAATGCACAAATTTAGTTTTTCCGAACATTTTTAACTTTGAAATTTTTCCGAACATTTTAACTTCAAAATTTTTCCAGTCTCTGTTGGCTGTGCCCCGCTGCGTCCTTCACCCGGTGCGTAACGGCTCAGTGAAGATCGCCGCTGAGCCAGCTAGTATGTGACATAGATAACGCCGCGTCACTGGCTGGCCTGGGTGTATACCATTTGTCCGAATGTCCATTTCTCCGAACGACCACTTCTCCGAGCTCCTTTTGTTCGAAGAACCACTTGTTCGAGTGACCACCTGCCAGAGCGGCCAACTCTCCGAGCTTTACTCGTCTGTGAAATGAAAGCTTCCCCACGAGCAAGCGGAGTGGCTATGCCCTGGCGCTACGCCTATGTCAACCAACTGACTTAATTCCTACGCATTCCGCATGGAGCGCTCGATTCCCCTCACGCACAAAAATGTTCGCGCTTGTAGTTAATAGTACACTTATATTATTTATGTAGATTACCTACTATACAATTTTTACTGAAAAAAATGGCAGGTATTTTGTTAAATAAAGTCTTGGTAATGTTACACTTTAAGCTGGATTTTCAAACTTTTTTTACAACAAAATTTTACTTTTCATTACTAATTTTAATAACCCTATTTTTTATATTTTTTACAGCTCAATTAAAACAGTATGGAAATTAGCATTTTTTTTTGCTATCGGAATTATTAAAAGAAACAATAAACTGTACTAGTCCACACACATACAACATGAACACGACCATTAACATTACTTCTACAATAATTTAACGTGGTATGGATGTTGCACAGGTATTCAGAATAACCTCACTTCACGTCGAGGCACCTTCATGTGTGATCTGTGAAGAGAGAACCTGTGGAGAGATGGCACCGAAATGACAAAATGGCAGATGCATCAGTAATAAAAAATTACTACACTCTATTGGGTGAAAATAAACTGTTTTGCGGCAGCACACACTAGCAGAGGAAAACAATATGTCAGCCTCCAGCAGATATAAACAAGATGGCTGGCAAGTAGTCATACTAGCTGGCGATATATCTACCTTGGCATTGGTGGTGGTAGTTCAGTCTGTCGGTGACTTCAGTGGAGGAAGGATTTGTCGCCAATTTTAATCGGATGACCTCGCCAGCGTCAAAAAGAGGACTCTATTATGTATGTTTATTAACTATAATATTATTAACCTTTTTTATTAAATTTAAAACTTTTCCCATTACCACGTAATAATAATTATTAATTTTCAATATGGTGGCCGTCATGTCATAATCCAAGACGACGGAATTTTTAATTTTAATTTTTATCAAGTAATGATTTTTACAAATTAAATTTATTTTCCAGATTTTACTGGATAAAAGTACGGATTTAGAAGATCGAGACCATAACGAAAAGTTTAACGATTACATTATAATTCGAGATGGCCTCCATGGCATCCTAATTGTCAAGGTGCGGCTTATGACGGCTTGTCGTAGGGGAATTGAAGATACTGTCAAAATTTTCAAGCAATTGCCATCTTGAGGACTTAAACAGGATGTTTTCCCTTTAAATGGAAATTTTTCCAACGAAATTGGGGAATTTTTTATTTTTAAAATTTTTAGAGATTTTTCGCGAATGTTAAAAAAAAATAATTTTTTGGTTAATTTTGGCAAAATTTAAAGGTCAAGGTTAAGGTCATCCAAGCTGGAGGCCACGACGTCAATTACCAAGATGGCGGTCGGCTCCTCTGGTTCTTCCTGGCGAAGCCTGTCCCAAGACCAGTCAATTTATACTACTCATGTTTGTCTCGTATATTATTCACGAATAATTATCTAGAATACTGACAGTACATTAAACTCTATTGCGTAAACAGTTTAGTTTCCTCTGGGTCTATTCTGATTGTGAACAGTAGCCATCTTCTTCGGCTACATAATCTCATAGTTCTACAAAATAATTTAAAAAAAAGTTTGTTGTCTGTAAAGTCGGTTTACGGACGATAGTTTAACGTGACAACGTCATA
Source organism: Bacillus rossius redtenbacheri (assembly GCF_032445375.1). Lineage (NCBI taxonomy): Eukaryota > Metazoa > Arthropoda > Insecta > Phasmatodea > Bacillidae > Bacillus > Bacillus rossius. The sequence continues at coordinate 3,629,421 of NC_086344.1, read as the reverse complement.
ACAAAATATTAATGAAATGATTGCATACTTTTATGAATAAAATTGAATCATTTTTATTTTAATAATAAAATAAAAATACTTACTTGAAATTATACCAGTAGGTAATCAGATTTTTAAAATGCAAGAATAATTAACCTTTATTGCCAAAATTCTTGTTGTAATAAGAAATGAAAACCACATTAACTTTTTACTTCACTTTATAAACAGTCGACGAAACAGTTCACGTGTAGATGACTTGTAATTAATTTTAAAAACTGGTTATACTATACTACTGCTAAATTTCTTCGGTGTGTTCTTACTGCTGGCGCCAGTACCATTAATAGTACTCGTTGATTTATAAATAGACCCTTTTGTTGTGTGTGTGTTGTCGGGACGATATACACTGGCTGTCACTATTTTTCAAAAAAAAAAATATATATCTATATATATAAATATATAGATATATATATGTGTCAATGGTACTGTTATGCTCTTGCCCTGTGACCCTTAGAAACATGCATAAAAATGTTCTTTATCATAAAACACATACTCTTGGACACAGGTAGCTAGGTAACATATATCAACACATAGGGATATAATTCAGGTTTTTATTATTAAGAATAAAATGGCTATTCATCAGGGACAACTAACATATGTGTAGAGATAAAAATCAATACTGTATTAATATAATTAGATAAAAAATCACAGAAAAACAATCCTAATGATACTGAACATGACTCGTGGATATGCGCTTATGTAAATTAAACATCAGGAAAATACGTAGCACACATGAATCGTTCACAAAAGTTCGTTAGTGTAAGTTCAGAAAATCAATCAAATGATGTTTTTACGGACGCATTCTTACATAACAGAAAAATGTTTGAAATCATAGCACAATTAAATAGTATGATTACTATTTATGTTTATATATGGGTTCGTATTTGCCTTGGCTTAACTCAGTTTATATGGTAGAGACACGAAACTTGTACTCCCATTTCACCTCTGGGTATCACAAAATAAAATAATAATTTAAATCTTGGAAATATCAATTCATTACGTAGTTCAGGATAATTGACACCTTTTACGTGAAAACTAATCAGTTTGTAGTCAAATCGAAGTGATTCACGAAGAAATTACATACAGCTGGGTATGTCTATGGGCGATACAGAATGCAAGATCTTTACTTACAGATTTTCACTCCTAATAACATATCCGTCAGAATATGCCCTTATAATCTTACACATTATTTATTTATACGTCGTTTAAGCTCATCCTGAGTGTCGGATGGCATAATCTAGCTAGCTATCTTTCAAATTTTAAAATAGGCCTCCCGCCTTTGCGTCGGCATCAGACGCCTTTTACAACCCAACTTCTTATTAATTAAGACGTTCTAGACGCCTCACATCTAAAACACGGCCTCTCATTGGCCGAAACCAAAATCGGTTAGCGTAATTTACAATAGGAATACCGTAAATAACACTTATTAATACAATCGAAAACACAGAAATGCGGTAAATTTAAAACGAAAATTTCCAACAATGAAAATTTCTTTAAGTAATACCCCGAATAAAATCATCGTTAATTCGTTAAGTTCATTAGTCCTTAGAGGGGTATACTCAATTTACTGTCCATATAAGTCCATTTCAGATCATAGAGCATAGCTCTCGTAGATATACATAATTAATAAAAATATATTTAAATAACTTTTGCGGGCGAACAATATACAAATTAAATAATAAAATTTCATAATAATAATAACAGTCAATATAATAAGATTTTATAAATGATATCCTTAAAATAAATCATTACTTTCTGTGCATTATGAAAATAGTAACAGCACAGAATTGCCGCCCTTGTCAATCATATTGAAGTGAAATCGTTGACTTGTTCAAAACAGTACAATGTGATTGGCAGTTTACCGTCTCTCTCGCACTATGTACAACGAATAGCCTTGTCGCCTAGCGGCGCGCGCACCACACATAAAAAAAAACTTGGAGCGACCGAGTTTCTTCTTCTCCTCCTTTTTTATTTATTTATTTTTCTATCGTCCTTTCGACCGTTACACCAGACAATTCGCGCAATTTTAATCACTGTGCATCGGGTCGTCGCCGCTAGCAAACCTGCGCTCGAATGGTCCACGGGTTTTCCCGCGCAAAATCTTCTCTGCTGGACCTGCTGCAGCTCTCCGACGGCGTCTACTCCGTTGAGCCGCTCCTGTTGAGAGGGACGTGGGAGGACATACTTACTGTAAGTAGCAATCTCATATGGCTGTAGCGGGTGTATGTACATGTGAGTCAACAATGTGACGTTCTCCAGGACACGTCACGGCAGTGGATCAACGTCCACCCGCGGTGCAAACGACATCGACGGTGGCGGCTGAGGAGGCATCGGGACAGCGCCCGACCTCAAAGCGGCCAACACCAACACCTGCTCCACACCAGACGTCGGCGGGTTTGGCGTGTGGCGGCTCGCAGCACCGGACACCACGGCTCCTAGCTCCGCGGCGAACTGCGGCTGCAGCTGCCGCCCTACCCCACGAACACGTGAGAGGCGGCGTCGGGACGTCTGCGGTGCTGCTCGTGTCGGCGGAACCGCCACTTCTCACAAGGACGCACTCGTCGGGTCCCGTCACTGATAGGTACACAGCCGTTGCGAACCGTATTGTGTACATTTTAACTAACACGTGTCCCGGTCATTAAACAGTCTTAAAACTCTTCACTCATGTGTGAATCGTGCACTTGTAACGCACGAATGTCGGCAGGCTAAGACATCTTCTGTGCTTAATGTAGCCTATCCACAAGCCAGTTCAGTATAAACTAACTCTATTAAAACAAATAGTAACTAATGGGATCAAATAACATCAGATATTAAATAATAAGTATAGTAACTTAGGCTAACCATTCATTAACTTTCAAAGTGAAATTGTTACATCTTAACAATAGGTATTATTAGCTAGATAACATTCAAGCATAACTTTAACTAAACTGATTTTCATATTAATGAAAGGGTTTGTTTACATCATTGTTAGGCATCCTTATGCCTTCAGGTTGTACCTGTTTTATTCTATGTACAATTTCATTATGCATCTCGTACATTTCCATAAGCATCATCTCACAATCTTTCATAACTTCATGATATCAACAATTGATAAAATTAATAATTCTCACTAACATCTCATATCATATACATAAAATCATATTTACAATATCACTTCAAGGAACATTTCATATATTACATCATTAAAAGCATTTGTTTATGTTAGCAAACAAATCAACAATAGTTTTGATTTCGTTTAAGTACACGCATCATGTGTATCTTGTGCTTGGAAAGGGAACGCACAGTGTTTCCTTCTCTTTTATCTCTCTTTTATCGCAGCTTATCGCTCGGCGAAGGTGGCCTTTCTTTTATTTTACTCGAGTGTCTGGTGAACTTTCATTTCTACCATTTCTCGCAAGGTAGTATTTTTTTTTTCTGTAATCAGCTGGGTTCTCATATAACGCAAACAGCTGTTTGGAAAGTGTATAGCAGTTTCCCTCTCATCTCGACCATTAGTTTCGTTTTTCAGGCATCCGATGCGGGCTTCGCAGGATCCTGACTGTGTATTCATATCATTCAGAAATTTCTCTGATAGGAATTGTTTCTTGTTAAAATAACTTGAGATTCATTATCTCGATGCAAAGGATAATTCTATCCTGACAAAGCCAAGTGAAACAAAAAATAAATGCTTTCATGATAGCTTGCAAATGTTTTTTTTCTTTTTTTCTTTTCTGGCTGGCTCAATTTTGCAGTAACTTAGTACTTGTTTATAATACAGCCTGCTGACATTTACTGCAACAGTGTACTAAGTCCGCGACATAGTTGTTAGACATTGAGTTTTTCAGGTCTTCGTTTGACATCATATTCGCCTACTCGACGATTACAAACATAAACAAACAAAATCTCAAGTGCCACGTTGAATGAAATTAAAGTATTTTGTATAGTTTTTTTTTTCACAATAAATAACACAGTCGTTCGTATATATCTCGTTATTATTTCATAAATATCATTATTTAAAATAACCAAATCAAGTTAATTTAAAGAAATAGCTTTCTAATACTGAGTGGATTTGTATGCGAAAGAAATGCATACTTTTCTACTCTGCATTCAGGGCAGAATGCAACCCTATGAGATCGTTTGCAAAGCCCTACTTCAATCATAGAATTCGTGTAAAACAAGAGTATTAAATTTGCAAAAAAAAAAATTTTTTTTTTCATCTTCTTCTCCAGCAGTGTTTAATAACAAAAAATAAATAAATCTCGGCGATTCTTAATAAATTCAGTGGTGTGTTGTGCTTCGGAAAAAATTGGAGTAACCACATCAGTAATTCAAGGTAACCTTATTATTATTATGCTAGTAGTTGCAAAGTGTTCATGTGCTTCTTAGATGCTTTGTAGAACAGTGCTCACCCATGTTTACACAGCTAGGCCATACTTCTCTCACACAAGTTAGTCGACAACACACAAGCTTGACATTTCTTTTTGCTAGTTAGTATGATAGTACTTACAGATAGGCGCATCTCATTACATGGATTCAGGTATTACTGTTAGTGAACTTATACTCACACGAAGAATAACGCAGACCAACTGACAAACAATATTATACACATAATACACTATTAAATTCGAAGATTCATTACATCTGTGTGGGTGGCATTTCACTTCACCTCACTACAGGCAATAATAAGCGGGAATTGCACTTCCGCATCGACGCGACGATAATGTACCAAGCGGGTATCACACTTCCGCTACACATTAGGTACCTGTCAGTGGTTGCAATACACCTCACATGGCGTATTAAATTACACAGTAACCATTTAATACCTTTCACATTCATACTGGTCAGGTCCTGGCTCTGACCTAGACATTCCGATTGCGCTCAGCTGTTATAGTACCTATACTCGCACTATACAGGTGTTTCACTAGCTTGTGTCGAACTTGTTCACTGGGACACAGGTTTCTTGTAGGCTCTCAACTGCGAAATATTATACCGGCCTACTGGTCGGCCTGTAGATGGGTCTTCCAGAGCATAACAGTTCTCTTGAACTATGTCAGTTATGACATATGGTCCGTCGAAAAGCAAAAATAATTTCCTGGTGACATTCTCCCATGCCTTGCTGACAGGAGATGTTTTCTTGAGCACAAGGTCGCCGATATTAAATTTAGACAATTTGGATGCTGGTTTCCTTCTTCTTCGTACATCAGCTTCTGCTGTGAGCTTCATTCTTACGAATGCTTCCACTTCTTCTCCTGTGGGTAGTCTTGTCCTTTCGGGCTCCTTGTCACAGTGGGGTATAAATTCAGGGTTGATCGCCGCCGATCTATCCAGGCTCAAAACTTCGCTAGGGGTTATTCCGATTGAGCTATGCACAGTATGATTAATAATGCACTCTACATAAAGGCAATTTATCTCGCCATGACTGTTGCGAGTGGTGACACAATGTTAGTAGCAATCCACCTATAGACTTCATGAGTCTTTCCACCGGATTACTCTGTGGATGTCTCACGCTTATAGTAGTCGGTGTTATACCTAGTTTTCGTACACCTTTCTGCCACAGGTCGCTAGTGAACTGCGTACCTCGGTCAGACAACACAACTTTTGGCGTACCGATTTTGTCCACAAATGATTTCAATTTATTTAACACTGCTTTTGCAGTTGGGTTGACAATAGCATACAATTTGGAAAATTTAGTAAATACATTCTGCATTACAAATACATGTCTGACTCCTCCCTTCGATTGTGGTAAGGGTCCAAACAAGTCGACCGACACTAATTCCAGTGGCGTTGTCGGCAGGATAGGCTGTAGCACACCATGCAGGTGCTCACCTGGCGGCTTCACCTTTTGACACAGATCACAACCACTTGTGACCTTGATTACACATCTGGACATGTTAGGCCAGTACAACTGCCTCTTTAGTGCTTCTGTCACCTTCTTGCTTCCCACATGTCCGAGTGCTGTGTGGGTCTCCCAGGTGATTTATTGTCGCAGATCAGCTGGTATCACTGGTTTCCAGTGATCTTCATACAATCCTGTTTTCCCAGACTTGGCGAACAGGGTGTTGTCGTTGGACAAACAGTAGTGTTGATGTATCCGGTGGTCATCTGGCTGCTTCTTGAGCTGGTCAGTGATCTTCTTGCAGTATTCGTCTGCCTTCTGTTTTTCATTCAGATTGCTCAAAATTTCTCTTAGCTTGGTGCCGGGTTGGAAAATCTTAGCAGATACAGGAGCAATTAAAAATTCCTTCGGATGAACTGAAGTTGAAGTTGCATTCTCCTGTAGCTCATGGATTCGACTGAGGTAGTCTGCTGCTGTATTATTCGATCCTTTGATGTGCTGTATCCTGATGTCATACTCTTGTAGTAAGAGAAACCATCTGGTTAACCGGCTGCCAAATAACTTTCCGGCCTTTAAGCAAGTTAATGCTTGGTGGTCAGTGAGTAACACAATAGTTTCTCCCAGTAGCAAATCTCTATATTTTTGCAGGGCCCACACTATTGCAAGAGCTTCTCGCTCTGTCACAGTATAGTTCCTTTCAGCTTGGTTTAGCGTACGACTAGCCAGGGCCACAGTCTTCTCCACTCCTCCATCTTCCTGGGCTAGCTTGCATCCCAAAGCGGTGTCTGATGCATCTGTGTACATGAGGAATTCCTTTCCTTGCGTGGGATGATAGACAACATGTTCAGTTAGAAACAGGTTCTTCAAATTGGTGAAAGCTTGTTCATGTTCTGCGCTCCAAATCCATACTTGACCTTTCTTAAGTAAGGTAAACAAAGGAACTGCACACTGGGCTACTCTATTCGAATAATTCTTGTAGAATCCAATGATACCAAGGAAAGCTCTCAGCTGTTTTACATTCCTGGGAGTTGGAAAATCTTGAATACATTGTAATTGTTCTGGTGATGACTTTATGCCTTCTGGTGTTAGTATGTGGCCTAGGAAAGGCAGTTCCTCCCTGCAGAATACTGATTTTCGGATTTTTACTGTCATGCCTGCCTCATGCAGTTTTTGTAGCACTGTGGCAACATGTTGGATGTGTTCTTCGAAGCTAGATAATGTGACTAGGATGTCGTCAACATAGGCCCTAGCGAATCCTTGGCATTCGGGTCCCAATGTTGCATCTAGGCATTTTGTAAAATCTGCCACCGCATTGCACAGTCCGAACGGCATGACTGTGAACACGTACTGTTGGTTTCGAAATAGGAATGAGGTGTATTGGCAGGAATTTGGTTCCAGTGGTATTTGCCAATACCCGGACGACAGGTCCATCGTAGTGAGGTATCTCACCCCTTGGTACAGCCTTAAAATCTCAGATGTTTGCACTGGGCTCTCTCTGTCCTTCACAGTTATTTTGTTTAGTTCTCTGGCATCCAGACATAGCCGAACGGTGCCATCACGCTTGCCTACACATACAATCGGGTTGGCGTAGGGACTCGCTTCCCTCCTCACTACCTTCCAGTTGATCATCAGTTGCAGGTAGGCTGTTGCTTCCTGTATGTACTTCACTGGGATGGGGTAGGATTTTCGACGATATGGTGCATCTTCATCCACTCGAATTCTGGCTTGGTAAAACTTGTTATGACCTGGCTTGTCAGTGAACACCTGTTGAAAACTCTTCAATAATTGGAACAGCTGTTGCAGCTGGTTGGGTGTCACACTTGCTGCACCTTGCAGTGACTGTCGAATGTCCTCCAATGAGGCTTGTAGCTGCTCGCTGGTCTGATTGCTGTAGATTCTCATGTGCATGGGTTCATCACATAGAATTCCCACAAAATTGTTCCTTACGTGCCATTTGCTGTTAAGGGATGTAGGTTTGTCACTATCACTTGAGTGAATGACACATAACTTAAAGTCAATCACAACACCAAATTGAGATAGGAAATCGGTTCCTATTATAAGGGGTTTCGCTAGGCCTTTCACTACTAAGGCAAACATCTCCTTAGGTTGGCCTAGGCCTCTTACTGATATCAACACCTGCCTGTTGACAACAGGGCTTGCTCTGGATGTCACCCCAATAATTTTCAGTGCTGGCACTGGCAGCTTGGGTAAGTTCACTCCTTGCTGCTCGAGGTACTTTACCAAATCTTCACTGATGCAAGTGACCTCAGCGCCACTATCTATCAAGGCAGTTACTTCATGGTCACAAATCTTTAGTGTCACTTGGGGACAAATGGCGTACACTTGAGGTATGGATTCTTCCTCATTTTCATGATACAAAAATTCTCTCTCGCTATCTCTTAACATTACTGTGCATAGAAACTTGTAGTAGCTGACACAACTGTACACTGGAGTTGTGTTATCCACCCCTGAGCCTGGATAGGGGTTTTCCGTTCAGGGCGATCGCACGGAAACCCTTTCTAGTTTAACGTGCCCGTGTTGGCACGTCCACCTGGAGCTGGTGATCTGGCTCCTTCTTGACGATTCCACTGTCGGTTCCCTGCTGCTTCAGACACAGCAGCTTTGAATTCTGCTGCCACCTGATTTGCTGGTCCCTGGTTGTAGTACGTCGTCTGCTGAGATGTAGACGGTGCAGTAAATGGTGGCGGGAAAGTTGTCATCTGTGTGTTCCGGTTGTACGAGAGGTGGCTGTTCTGGGCATGGCCGCCACTTGTCTCGTGAGTCCTGGGGGCATAGTGGTATGGCGGGCGGTAGTCCTCAGGTTTGCCATTGTAGCGGGGCTCGTCGGTACGGCGGTACTTCTTGCAGTACTCCAGATCGTCTTCTGACGATGCTCTCCGGCGGCGGTCTGCTGACTCCCTGGGTGGCCATGACTCTGGCGAGAATGATCTTCGCTTGTTGTCTCGGTAGTCCCCCTGCCTCCGGCGGTGGTTTGCTTCGTCATCGCTGTGGTAATTCCTGGAGTTGGACCACCACGTCTTCCTCTTGTGATAGGGGGTCTTTCTGTAGCCTGTCTGGTATTGATTGTTCCGGCTAGGTCCTCCTCCTCTTGGCTGCCAGTTCATCGTGTTCACCGCTGCCTGTCTGAGCTCCTTGGGTTTTCCCTCGCGATTCTGCCAGTAGTTGTGGACAGGCTGTTGTCGGTGGGGCTGTGGAACCCTCTCACTCTCCTCCTTGGTATTGGGTGCTCGGTCCATTTTCTCAAGTTTATCATAATTGAGAAGGCGCTAGCGGAACTCTGTCACATCACGGTATGGCAGGCCTGATAACTGCTTCTGATACTTGAGTGGGAGCTGCGTGAGGATGGCCGCGATGAATTCATCATCCGTCATGGGCTGATCAAAGTAGCGTGTCTTCTCAAACATTGCTGATAGATGCACTTCCAAGGACGCGCACTTCCTTGGGTCATACTTCTCCGTGTGAAGCTGTGCACGGAGGTGACTCTGTATTCGGATGTTCCAATACTGGTTGTGGAACAGGGACTGGAACTGGGCGTAACTATGCGTTGATGCACTCAGCATCTCCCACCAGTAAAATGCCGGTCCTTTCAGGGCGCTGTTGAGACACTTCAGTATCTCTGTATCTCTCAAATGAAAGTTTGAGGTGTATTCCTCAAATATTTTCAGGAAACGGATGGGGTTCTCTGTAGCTCTGCCAGCAAACGTGGGCATAGCTTCTGCCCAATGCTTAGCTGGATGGTGCATGAGCGTGGCCGCATCAATGTTGGATGGGCTCAATACAGGGGTTTCTCTGGGCAGATCCATTTGAACGGTAGGATGATTGTGGATGGGTAGCAGTGGAATTGTGTACATCTCACTGGGGCACGGTTGCCTGTCTACTGGGGCAGTCGGTACAGTTGACACAGGGACTGTGTGTGACTGTGAGCTTGGCGGTCAGCTGACTCACTCCTGGGACTGGGGTGTACACTAAGGTGCTCGATTCTATCTCGTAGTGTGGCAGTAGCCACCTCCATGTCCTCCAGTCTATGTTCGAGATGCTGGAGATGTCCTCGCACCTCCTCCCTAGCACTAGCTTGTCCCTGGTGTTCATTCGAGATCATGTTTCGTATGGATGTTACATGAGTCTCCAGACTGTCCACACGACTACTGTTCTGTGATACCTGCTCAGATATCTGCTGGACCTGTTCGTGTTGCTGGGCCAGCCTAACCTCAATGCTGTGTTCCAGGCTCTTTAATCCTGAGTTGGTCTGATCCCTCAGCGCTCCCAACTCAGCCGTAAACCTCCCCATTTGAGTATTGTTCTGTTCAAGTTTCGCATTGTTCTGCTCTAATTTCGCATTTAGGGATGCATTATGCTGCTCCATTTGAGTATTACTCTGTTCAAATTTCGCATTGTTCTGCTCTAATTTCGCATTTAGGGATGCATTATGCTGCTCCATTTGCGTATTATTCTGCCGTAATAACTGCACGAGTGCTTCCAGTGTCACAGGTGATGTAGCAGTATTATCTGGCAATGGTGTGATGTTAGGGACAGTGGCCTCCCTTTCCTCCTGCTCCCCTGTTGCTGGTGACATGGCCCGCCCTAACCTCTCAGTCACGGTGGTAGAGTGATCACTAGGTCCCTCCACACAAGTGTTCCCTGGTGAACCCCCTGCTGATGATGTAGTCGCCGTGTCACTTCCTGAATTCCCTGTGTTATCGCAGTCTTCACACATACTGTCACGCTTACTCCTGAGTGAGTATGTGGGGTGGTTGTGTGCCATGTTATTATAATGGATTAGATACACTATGCAGGATCAAATGACAACTTGAAATAAGGTGTGACAACTCAGTGTCAACACACTCGGGCCCCACGTTTATGTGCGCCACTTTCTATACTTGTAAACTTCTTCGGTGTGTTGGGCCCCATGTTGTGGTAGCCACTTTCTATACTGTACTACTGCTAAATTTCTTCGGTGTGTTCTTACTGCTGGCGCCAGTACCATTAATAGTACTCGTTGATTTATAAATAGACCCTTTTGTTGTGTGTGTGTTGTCGGGACGATATACACTGGCTGTCACTATTTTTCAAATATATATATATATAGATATATATATATGTGTCAATAGTACTGTTATGCTCTTGCCCTGTGACCCTTAGAAACATGCATAAAAATGTTATTTATCATAAAACACATACTCTTGGACACAGGTAGCTAGGTAACATATATCAACACATAGGGATATAATTCAGGTTTTTATTATTAAGAATAAAATGGCTATTCATCAGGGACAACTAACATATGTGTAGAGATAAAAATCAATACTGTATTAATATAATTAGATAAAAAATCACAGAAAAACAATCCTAATGATACTGAACATGACTCGTGGATATGCGCTTATGTAAATTAAACATCAGGAAAATACGTAGCACACATGAATCGTTCACAAAAGTTCGTTAGTGTAAGTTCAGAAAATCAATCAAATGATGTTTTTACGGACGCATTCTTACATAACAGAAAAATGTTTGAAATCATAGCACAATTAAATAGTATGATTACTATTTATGTTTATATATGGGTTCGTATTTGCCTTGGCTTAACTCAGTTTATATGGTAGAGACACGAAACTTGTACTCCCATTTCACCTCTGGGTATCACAAAATAAAATAATAATTTAAATCTTGGAAATATCAATTCATTACGTAGTTCAGGATAATTGACACCTTTTACGTGAAAACTAATCAGTTTGTAGTCAAATCGAAGTGATTCACGAAGAAATTACATACAGCTGGGTATGTCTATGGGCGATACAGAATGCAAGATCTTTACTTACAGATTTTTACTCCTAATAACATATCCGTCAGAATATGCCCTTATAATCTTACACATTATTTATTTATACGTCGTTTAAGCTCATCCTGAGTGTCGGATGGCATAATCTAGCTAGCTATCTTTCAAATTTTAAAATAGGCCTCGCGCCTTTGCGTCGGCATCAGACGCCTTTTACAACCCAACTTCTTATTAATTAAGACGTTCTAGACGCCTCACATCTAAAACACGGCCTCTCATTGGCCGAAACCAAAATCGGTTAGCGTAATTTACAATAGGAATACCGTAAATAACACTTATTAATACAATTGAAAACACAGAAATGCGGTAAATTTAAAACGAAAATTTCCAACAATGAAAATTTCTTTAAGTAATACCCCGAATAAAATCATCGTTAATTCGTTAAGTTCATTAGTCCTTAGAGGGGTATACTCAATTTACTGTCCATATAAGTCCATTTCAGGTCATAGAGCATAGCTCTCTCTTAGATATACATAATTAATAAAAATATATTTAAATAACTTTTGCGGGCGAACAATATACAAATTAAATAATAAAATTTCATAATAATAATAACAGTCAATATAATAAGATTTTATAAATGATATCCTTAAAATAAATCATTACTTTCTGTGCATTATGAAAATAGTAACAGCACATGGTGTTTAGCAAATATAATTATGAACAAGTTTTCATATAAATAAACTGTAATCAAATATCTATCATCAATTATATGAATCACCATAATTTTGTAGTCAATTGTAACATAACATATTATTACTGCACTCGCCGACAGCGTAACGGAACACAGCGTAACGGGACACAGCGTAACGGAACAATGAGTGTAACGGGACAAAGCGTAACGGGACAATGTGCGTTCATCGATTTATTAGACGTTGGCACGTCAAAAATAAGCCTAAACTGGTTGCAACAGAATAGGGATTTACGGGTAGCGAGGTGCACCGCCACATCCAGTACGGCTTTGTGTCTAAAACGTCAAACATAATATTTCGGTTACATAGTGAGTGCATGGGATAACGGTACTGTTTCTTAAATAATTATGTTTGCCATTGTATTCACGGAGGGAATGGATGACGGCCTATCGCTAATGAATAATCTGCGGTTGTTCGGTCAATTCTACGCACCGTGTCAGCGAAACTTAACTTATCTTGAGTGGATCGACCTATTTCCTCCGCGGGAGTATTGTAATTTATTTATAAACTGTTCCTTGAATAGCTTTCTGACATTAATTGCGCACATTAATAAGCATAATATAACTAAATAAACCCCAATCATTGAATAATCAATTATCTTTTCATGTTGCTTTAAAATAATTATGCTTGAATGAAATATCAATTAAAATATAAATTAATGCACCAATTTTTGTAATAAATACTTAGTGCTATCTTAAGAAATGTACATCATATATGGAAAAATAACTTTGTTTTAGAAATTTACAATATCTTTTTGTAGTGTTACAAACTATTTTTGGCCAATATTTTTCCAAGGGAATATTTTGTAAAAGAGCAGATTTTCTTTCTGTGTAGCCAAATATCTATATTAAGTGTAATCATGAGTTGAAAAAAGAAATTTATTTATAAGTGTCCTTGCCTTATGTGGAATTATAAAATAAAATAAGGGGAGTATCTCTGTAGCGTCGCTTCATTCATGCTTACCCGAAAAAGGGAGTGGGCGCACAATGTCCTACCTTCCCCTCTCAGATATAAGCCCCTCCTGAGCTTTGTACTTTTCGTTACAGTCTGATACGTCATCACCTCGTCTTAACCTATTGAAGTCAAAATTCATGAACTGTGCTTAATTTTATATTAGAATTGATGTTTCATTCAAGCATAATTTTTTAAACCATGGAATGGATAGCCTAACATTAAATAATTTGACTTTATTTAGTTTTATTATGCTTTTTAACGTGCGTCGTTAATACAGGAAACCTATTCAGTGTACGGTTTACAAATAAACTATTGGACTTACTGGGACAACACAAAGCATATATGCCTGAATAAGAATATGAACCCAGTGTTACTGCAGTGTTCTACAAATATTTGTTCTATTTAAAACAAATTACAATGTATAGCAAGTAAAAAGCCGAGAATAAGCTTTAGTCATATAGGGAATAGTCATATAGAAACCAGGATTCTTACCCATGTCCTTAGAAATGCAAAATTATGTTTTTTACCACTTCTGTGGACTGTGCCGCCAATAAGTATTTTTGGCACAATTATAAATTTCAATTTTTGAAAAATATTGTCGCCAGTCATTTTTTGCTGCAAAAACTTAAACTTTTTCCGCCTCCTGTACACTCCCGTTTAATCTTTGTCAGACCTGTCTCCCCAATCGTTCCCAGGATATATATAATTTTTGCCTACCATCTAATGACCCAGCAAGTGCTATCGTATTATCCCCGCCTTTGGCACACATAAGTCGCCTGTAATACCTCTCCGAGCCGTGACAAGAAGTGCTATGGCCTGCAAGCCATTAGACCTGCTAGTTTCTGAGAGCCAGCCTTACGCGAGCGATTTCAGACACACCCGCGGCTCGTCTTAACTTACGTTTCGGCATGTCACTGGCTTAATTATCCACAGCAGCGCAGTTCCACCCCACCACCCCCTCTCCATCCTTTCCTGGGAATACTGCCCAGAGCAGTGACCGTTCGTTAACGCCAGGTCTGTACACGAGCGTTCGAATGTACCGCCTCTGACCTCTAGTGGCAGAGTTGCGAATTATTTCCCCTGGGTGTTTGAACACCCGCTAAACGCCTGCCCCCTGGCGCCTCACGCAACAAACAGTGCCCCGTAGTTGTTCATTTCCAAGCCACCAGAGCGCTGCACTAGTCCCCTACATAAGCCCAATGCTTTAGCAGTCGCCTCGTGTGAGTCGATCTCTCCTTGTTTCGGACACCCCTCAGTAGGTCGCGCTGACATCGGCCAGTACCAACAACTTCGAGATATCGAAGTTAGTATTTCTCGACAACTCCCTCGGAAATCTTCGGAACCTTTCGGTCCAGAAGCCGAAGCCTCCACTCTTCCATTGATTTACGTCGTCTTTTAATTACGAGTCGCTGCCGCCCCAAACTTACTTCGCGCCGCGACAGCAGACGCACCACATGCATCGTCGGCAAGCCGCACGTCAAGATTTCACTTCGGTCGTTTTTCAAAAATGTAATCATCTAGGCAAGGGATGTGGTCCCTACAACCTTTTAGTAATTAGTAATTAGTCAGTCTGCGTACCTCGTAGAAGTAACAATGCTTCGTTAATTATGCTTGATAATATTTTCTATCTTTTTGAATTATGGAAACATCCGCGACAACCGCGTGTTCGCGAGCTCCGCTCCCTGGCTGATGCTAGAAGCCATCTCCCTGTATGGTGAGTTTTCGACAAACCTTATTCCCCGACCACAATCATCTTGGTTAGCAGGCATTTTCTGCCTATTTTGCTAACTGTCTGTGATCATGATCTGATCATGTTTTATTCGGACCTGTTCACAGACAGGGTCCAAGGACCGGATGAAAACCTTACAACACCACCCTTGAGTCCTTCCAGCAATCAGGACGACTAAGGTGCCCTGACGCCTCGTTAGCAGCTCAACATCGGCCAGCGAACTTCAAACCTCCAGTACTCCAGCTTTTTTTATGCCTTCTGTATAAACATTAAATCACAACATTGAAAAGATCGGGACACCAGAAATGTTTCTTTCGGGACTTTAATGGGATTGCAACAAATTTAACCTGTGTATTGTTTCTGATTTTATTTTAATTATGTACAATAATTAATGGTTATTTTCTTATTAGGGCCGGCCCATTCTTTTGATAATGTAATTTTAAATCCATGTTAATATAATTTAATAATATATATTCGTCAATCAATTTATCAAGTTTATTATTCTATTTGAAAGTAATCAAAAGTTATATAAACATAGAGGTAGGTACTTATATATAGACGAAATCATTATTTTGCATTTTGAAACTAAAAGATCCACAAGTTACACAAGTCATCAAGAGAGAGTGAAGAGTGACAAAATGATAGCAGAGTTTAGGTTTACTGTTTACTCTGTTACTACGGATGTGTAACAGGATAGTAAATGGTCTTAAAATTATGGTTTTCAACCAGTGACGGACGCAGAGGGGAATAAGGGGATGTACTCCCTCCCTCCTAAATCATGAAAAAATTAGGAAAATATCAGTGAAGACAGTATGTTACTGTGTGAAAATCCACAGCGCCTACAGCTACTACTGTAGGTCTATATGTCAGTGTCTTAGAGCCAACAGTAATGTAAGTTTTTTTCCCTTATACTGGATTATAATTTATATTTTTTCCAATTTTTAAAAACTCCTTCCAAAAAATTCCTGGTTGTGCCATATTTTGTAAAGTAATATTGAAGGAGCTCCAAATTATACAAACGCAAGCTTTAGTAGGTAGAGATTTTTTCAGTAATTATGTTTCATTGGCAGTGAAGTTAATTTAAGGTAGCTGTACACAACAAATACAACTAATAAAAATTTTAGGAGGAATATTTATAGGTAAGAAAAGAGTATATATAAAAAATTAAGTATAATTTTACATTTTTGTCCAAGAAATTGTAAAATATAAACCTACATTTAATATTATTATACAAAAATGTTTCTAGATACCCAAAATTTAATACAAGACTTGGTTAACATGCACGAATTTACATCTTAAATGATAACTACTAACGTGTAAAATTACACATAACAAGTTATATGTGTGAATATAACAAAGAAAAAAAATATTTATTTATCATACCAATGTAGTGTTAAAAAAATTATTACATCAGTCGAAAATGATTGGAAACAATTTAAATTGTAAAATTGTATTAAAATTAAAAGGTAAAAATATTCATCAGAGTCAATTTATACAAACCATTTATTTGCATAAATACATATCCATACTAAAAATATATTTTTAAATGCAGGCTTGTATACACTTACAGTTTATATGGTACCTAGAAAAACATATATTTACGCTAAGGCTAAACTCATTACCATATTATTTCTTAGTGTGTACAATAGTTCAAGAGTACAAGACATCAGACTAACTTTCAAAAGGAGTGGAATGTTGCAATATCAGTTCACTTAGGATCATAGAATATTTTAAATAATACTAAATGGTAATAAATTAAGAAAAAAACAATTAAGTACAAAGTGTAAAATAAGAGTCTTAGCTACAAAAAATTTATATATAATAATTTGCGAAGAAGTAAAACCCTACATAGATACTCATAGTTTCTATAAAATTACCTAAAAAAATATTTAAATTTACTAGTGTTTCATGATACATTCCAGATAGTATAAATAAAACAATAGCTATGACAAATTTACCAAAACCGATGTGTCCAATGATGGAAATTTTATTGTGATTTTACTTAAACACAAGAGTAAAAATACACCAACACATGTCATTGCAAAATTACACTTACATTGGTTGGGTCTGCTGTCACACACAGTTTGTGTAAAATCACACTATTTTTGGTGTAAAGCAACATATATACTACTATACAATTGTTGTCATTGTAAACATTCTGTGTTGTTAAGTGCTATTGTCATTGTGTTGTCCATAGTACTTGTTAATCTTCATCGTTGTGTTTATATGTTTGCTCCGTTGTTCAGGTTTGTTGTCTACCTGAATTTAATCTGATTCTTTGTTGTTAGCGCAATATGTTCGCCTGTGTTGTTATATTTTTCAAGACTAAGTTCCTTTAACGGAATTATTGTGCTGTCTAATATTTAGAGGTTGAACATTTTTTGTCCGTGCTGTCGTCGTTGTGTTGTTCATAATACTTGTTTAGTTTCATTGTTGGTTCCGTTTGTCCGACATCAGCTGATTCAGTTGTATTTTCTGTTAATTTTTAATGACAATATTTTTTATTTTCGCATGACAAATAGTGCAAAACTGCAATGGTGTATGTCCAAAAAACTGCATTAAATCGAAATACCCCATTGCAGGAATAATTTAAAGGACGTATATCATATATAATTAATTATATATTAGGTCATATCATTGGTAAACTATTTTTGGTCGTTCGAGTATTAACGTAACAATTATGTGGTTTGGAGTCCTTTAAAAGCAAACAATGTGGTTATATTGTATGCTTTTTGACTGCATTTTCATGAAGAGATAAGGGAAATTTTAATGTAAATGTGCTTGAGTCGCAATGATCTGAAGGCTGTTTGCTCAAATAAGTCGCAAAAGAATAAAATATTTGGACACCAAAAACATCAATTACCACTGATTTCAAAAATAATAATTTAAGAAAGATATTGGTACAGCGTTGCACGTGAGATTCTATTTGGAATCCTTTATCTTACACAGGAAAAAAAAATTGTATCTACTTAAAAAAATATATTCCTTTGCAAACCAGTTGCCGAAATATTTTTGTAATACTACAAAACAGAACATGTATTTTTACAACATATAGCTATGGTTATTTTTGCATATATGAAATACGTTTGAATAGATAATACAGAGTATTTATTACGTAAATTTAGGCATAATTTTATATTTCAATTGATGCTTCAATAAAAAGTAATACTTTTAAAACATCTAAAAGATAATAGAATATTCAATAATTTAAGTTTATTTTGTTTTATTATGCTTATTAATGTATGTACACAGTTAATGCTGCAAAGATATTCAGGAAATGGTTTACCAAAAACGTATTCTATTGGAGGCACTAGGACAACACAAAGCATTAATGCCCTAGTAAGAATCCACACCAATTTTTTCTGCAAAGACTATTTTGTACTGATATAGTTGTTTTCATGTAAATGTACAAACTTACAAATATCTGTAATTTTACATGAATATTTCTGTTACATTTACAAATAAAAATACAGCATGTCACGTGTGTTGTGTTCTTTTAAATTACAATGACTGCAGAAGAAGTTTCAAAAAAGAACTCTTGGAAATATGTTTTAAAGAAGGTAAGTTCGTGTTATAGCATGGTAATTTCGAAATGTACAGTCCAATTTTAAAACACGGGAGGTTTTAATCACGTTAGAAAAGCATATATTTTATATGCAAAAATAATTTGCTGACTAATTCTTACATTTTTGCACAATTATACTAAGGAAAACTAATAAGTAACTCCAACAAATGTATAAAATATCATACATCATAACTTATGTAAAAAATGCAAAAAAAAATATTACCGTATATTGCATGTAAGCTGGAATCACACAATGTAAGATGCAATTATTCGAAAATGTACAGAACCTCTAATGAAAGAATATGACGCAATTCCAAAATAGAAAATAATTTATACATATATCTGATGCCAGTTATTAACATTTTTAAAATATTCCCTTGATGGCATTCGTTATAAAAAAAGTAGGGCTGCGTTTAAAAGAAGATAATGTTCTACAACTGGCCAAAAATGTTCTTGGGACGAGCAGGTAAAATGACATCGTCCAAAATTTACGTAATGAAATCTAAATGCCAGTCTGTTTTGCAACATCTTAGCAATTAACTTTTTCATCAAGGTTCACCAGTTTTTGAATAACATGCATTTGGCTTATTTCCGACCCCTGTTTCTGGTGCAAAGACATCACGTGATCAGTAATCTATCACAAGAGATTGCATGAGAGTTTTGGAAATTTGCATGGTTTTTGCGTGAATCATGCACTGTGTGATTTCTGCTTTATTAGCATGGAAAAATAAAAACACAAAATTCAATTCAGTCTATGTCAAGTTTCTTGAAGGAACCTACTATTCCAAATGCACCTTTTGACTTTTTGTCCGTTCCTAGTCTTTTTGATTCGTTTATTTGCAGTTTTTCTTCTTCTAGGAACCAATCACGGTGTAGTTTCATCTCTTCGATTGTTTTACCTGTGAAAATATAAAGACACCTTCAACATGATAAACTCAAAACAGGTTACAGATAATTGATAGTTAGAACTAAGATTATTTTCACATTTATTTCACTCCAGGCTAGATTCCAATTGCCCGTAGGCCTACATAATAATAAATTTTAGAATGTCCATTGGTCGACAGCAAGTTTACATACATTTGGCATGCAATACGTGATGGGGAAACCAATTATTCTCCTTGGGCGTATCAAGAGCACTGTGGTCCAATCATTAACATTAAGACTTGATGTAAGCTTTTGGAGATACACCATTGCTAAGCTCATGTATGTCTGTAGAAGAAAACAACAAAAAACCCAAAATACAAAAACAAAAACACAAATTAAGCAAATAATTGCTGTTGTCAATAGAATATAAACACCACATAATATTCCATAACAGGAATATGGTCAACAAACAAAGAAAAAAAAGAAAAATGGACTAACAGTACGAAAAAACCCCCACAATTAATGACAGCACAAAAATATTGAACCCAAAAAATGTTAGTTTTTTGTAGTTTTCTTCTACAGACATACATGAGCTTAGCAATGGCTTATGTCCAAAAGCTTACATTAAGTCATGCTCTTCCATTGCACAAATCTTTCAAAGATAATTAACATTAAGCTGATGCATATGTGTTTCAAGTCTACTTTGATAACAATGGATACACAAAAAAATCGTGGCTTTATTGATAATTGAATGCTATAACTAAATAAACCATAAAAGCTAGAAAAAAAAACATTCATCAATAAATTTTTGACGATAAATAGTATTCACATACAAATAATTCTCTAGTTACTTTCTTCCATTCAAATGTTAATATATAATATTCATTAATCCTTTATTTCCTGACTCCAGTATTAATGAAACACCAAACGGCAACTTGTTTGGTAGAAAAGTCTTATCTGATATAATTATTTTTAAAATCATATTTAAGAACAGTTGACATTGAAACTTAAATTATGTATTTACACAACCATTGGTTTCGCTTGTCATTGTTAAACTCGGTGGAGCCAAACATTTTTCATAATGACTTAAGCTGTTAATTTTTAGTAATTCAATTTTCAAATTTACATCCTGATATATCTTGGAAAGCCTTAAATTGGCAGTCACTACATAAGTTCCTCTGGGTACTATGTCCTACCAATAGAATGTGCTTCATCCAGCTTGATGACTCGCATATAAATGCGATGTGACTCAGTTCGGCAGTGTCGAATGTGTAGTGTAGTGTAGTGTAGTGTAGTGTAGTGTAGTGTAGGGGAGTCATTAATTAGTGTAATTTAGTTAATTGAAACGATTACTTGTCATTTCATTCAAGCAGTATTCATAAAAATTTCAAAAATTTGTATTTTTAATTGTTATTTACATTTACCACAAAATTTTAAAATAATTTTAACAAATTTCATTTTTATTCATTATAGGGTAAAATATATTAAAACAATGGAAATATAATATGTTAAGTGATGTTAATTTGTTAAAATATATCATTTTCTAACAATTTTCATTGTAAGGACAGTCAAATAATGTATCAAACTGAGATTTGTTTAAATTTTAAACATTTATCAACAAAAAAATTTAAATTATTCATGAGTAGTTTAAAATTAATTTTTTTATGTTAACTAAAGTACCTTAGGTTTTGATTCAGTAGCATTCACTGATTCATCAATTAGCAAAAATTTAGTTAACATAATATTTATTTGCCTTAATTTCGGTGAAACAAATCAGCAATTGGAACGTAGAGTGATAGTGCTAACAGGAAAATATCATTCGTTTATTTTAGACATTCACATCAACAACTGGTTGTTTGTCTTTCTATATCTACGAAATTTCAGTGATAAACCAGATTCTTCATTGTTTACTATTTTTTGATTATCATTGGCATGTTAGTGCATAATACAACTCTGATTTGATGCGGACTGATTACAAAATGGGTCAAAATGAACCCACTGATAGTACTGATAACTATAAACCTATACGTGGAGAACTTTTAGATTCTAAATTTATATATTCTGCAAAGATGTTTGAAATATATATCGTGTTAGCAAGATTTATTTGACATAATTAATATTTCAATTAGTAATAACAGTAATGCTATAAATCAGTAAAAATTTAAATAAAATGTATTAAAAACTTTTATCTTTATTGCACAGTCATCATACAGTTTCTTTTAATGCATGAATCACAGATAGTTCTGCTACCCTGAAGATTGCGACTGCAAGGTTAACCGAAACGTCATTGAGATATTCGTTTTCGATGCGGCTAAAAAAAGGAACTTCACATTCATACACGGATTGAATGTGATAGAATATGATCGTGCTTTAGTTTGCACTTTTATATAGACAACTATCTCACAACATTTTTTTTTTTAAATTTGGATGTTAGAGACAAATTTAATTGAAATTAGGCTCTGACAGCCAAATATAAGGTCATGTTTTTTTTTTTTTTTTTTGCAGTTCCGAAGTATGAACAAATTGCAATAACATACGTGTATGCTTTATAAATTTAATGATTAGTAGAGACCGGAAAAATTCGCGGGTTCAATGACCTCCAGGATAGACTCTACTACGCTATACACACTCAGGCCAATGCCACCTGTTCATTGGCTGCTGACTTGTGAGTCGTCTCGACTGGGTGGCCTGTGATTCGACACTTCTATGAGTGAGGGTCTCTAATTGGCCCTCACTCCTCCAGATTAACAGTGAACCAGTGGTAGAAGCAGCGCTAACGTATAATTATTTTAATTGTAGCATATCACGAAATGAATTCGCGAATTTTGCAGGTCTCTAGTGATTAGGTTCGCGCGTACTTACTGTGCAAGTCCTTGAAAGAGCCGGCTTCCCCTCCATACTCAGTTGGAAGTATTTCTCGAGGAACACACTTGTACAATGACTCCATACCGCTTCCATGAACTCTTAACTGGAATAAAAATCATACACAATATCTCATCTACAGAAAAATAAATTAATATACTTCAAACAAGCATCGTAATCACAACTAATTATTGTTTGTAGAGTTGAAAGTGAATTGAACCCACCAAATACAGCTGTGTGCCGTTTATTGGTATGATTGGCACAGATTTTAATTTTTAGGCTCAAATTTTCATTTTTAAATTTTTTACAATTTTTATTCTTATTTAATTTTTGTCAGACTTCTGTACACTCATATCAAACCTTTTTTATCCTAGTTCTCTTTCCCTGGTTTTCGGCGCACATTAGTGGCCGTGACCTTAAGTCTCTCCCTCTCTCTTTTCTTTGGCCGCCAGAGAGCACACTTGTCCCCCACCCCTTTAGCCCCATGCTGGTTGCAAGTCACCTAGCGCGAGATTTGCGAGTCGAAGTTAAACTTAGTTCAACTGCGCCTCCATAGAGCGCGCGGCGCTCGGCGGCTATAGAGGTTTTTACCAAGCAACAGACCTTCGTTTTACCTTGCCTCGGACGTCTTCGGCTCCTTTCGGCGCTGAGCCATATCCCCCCCCCCCCTCCTTTTTCGGCCTACCGGGTCCCAGCATCCTTTTTTTTAGACGATCTAGCCGCCATGATGGATTAATGCGCGGGCTGTTGGGCTGACTACATCGGCGTCTCTGTCGATCTGCTTCTTGAATAATAAATCGCGTGCAGATCTGCCTTCTTCTGCGCTATAGGATGTAATCGTCTTGGCCGAGGGAATTTTTCCCTAAAACTTTTCTTTGTCTTCTGTTAGTTAGTCAGCCAACCCGAATAGCTAATTTTAGTTGTGCTTCCGCGACATCTCCGCGATGCGCGTCCTAACTGGCGATCGCGCAACATGAATGGAATCATCTGTCATCACCCTGCTTCGGTGAGTCTTTTGCATTCAATATTTCCCCCAATTCGCTCCTTTTTAAAGGGCGTTTTCCCGATTGATGGTCTGAGTGCGACCTGGTCTAATCTCTGGTGATATTGGACCTTGTTGCAGGCAGGGCGCAAGAGATACCCCCCGATTGAAGAAACACCCCCGTCATCCGAGAGTCACCCCTGCACAAATGGTCGTGATTGAAAGTCAATTGAGTGAACCCCAACAAAATTTATTCTGCTCTTCCCACCGAATTTTACCTGGTCGTGAGTTCTGAACGACAAAATTTCATAAATCTTGGTGTGCCAGTGGACAGGGGAGAAGTGTTTGTTAACGATGTAAAGTTATATCTTCAGTAATTGTAACTCAAGAATAATCAACCCTTATCAGACATGGTGTTATTGTAATTTTTTTGCATAAGATTCAAAACCAAGGCAATATATTCTAACTATTTTTGTAAACATTTCACTATGGCTAGAACCTTGTTAAATTTTCGCTAGATTCGCGGTCCGGACTCGCTAGCACTATAAATTGTGTTCATGTTTTCTTCATTAATGATTGCTAAGATGTTAAAATGCTAATTGGTTGATCGATGGTTAATCTGCCTTGATCTTTTCTGGTAAAATCTAATTAAAGAAAGATTATGCACTACATAAAAGAATATTAATATAAATAAACCAGCAAGCCTATAGATCACATGACTTATTTTGTTGTTTTTATTTAATTGAGTACATATATGTATATTTCTACCGATCCACTGACTCCCAAATGGATTGTTTGTAGGGAGTTTCTAAATTATTTCGTTCTCCGCCTCGTGCCACCTCTGGTGATGTTCGAATTTTATGTGAATTTTGTAGCTTGTTGCTCAGCTGTTTCCTAGGACTTTTAAGAGGTGTTATAACACTAAAAATCAAAGGCACGAGGGGCGTTACAGCTGCAATACAAAATTTAAAAAAAAAAAATTGGTTGTCTGTAAAGTCGGTTTACGGACGATAGTTTAACGTGACAACGTCATAACAAAACATTGATGAAATTATTGCATACTTTTATGAATAAAATTTTATCATTTTTATTTAATTATCACTATTTTGTATGGATACAAAGAAGGAGTGAAATGAAATCTTCAATTTAATTGATAAATTTACTTTTATTTGCACTCATTATTCAAATATGTTTATTACTTTTACGACGAGATTATTTTAACTATAACTTTTATACATGTTTGCTATTTAACTTCTTCCAATCTGTGTTATTCTGTTAAGGATAGGACGATGATAGGAAAAGTAGGAAACGAATTGGAGTGTTTCAAGTTTAATGTGCCTCGAAAAAGTCAAATCGATGGTTGTTCCAATCGAGTGGAAGAGAGATAAATGCGGCACAAGCGTACAATGAGTGTAACGAGACCGCGTAACGGGACAATGTCCGTAACGGGACACATTTTTGTGCGTGCAGCCGGCGTATATCGATTTATTAGACGTTGTCACGCCAAAAAATATATGTACGAACTAGTCTTTCAGTCCTTGCCAGAGATGTGTAACATCTAACATCAGTAACAAGCAAATTCATGTATTTTCATGTTACAAATGTTATACTACGAAACTGGAACACGAAATAAACGTAGAATTATTTCAATAATGCTGAGTGTAATATATAGATATACACATACATATATACATATATATACACACAAAAACACGAAATTTGTTTTCAAATAGATTTCTCGACGCGAATCAAAGTACTTTCCACACCCGCAGTTAGAATTCTTTGCCAGAGCATCTATGTCAACTATAGGATCATTCGATTCGCAGACCGAAAATTTAAATTACATAATGAAAGTGCTCCACTACAAGCGAAAAATACATGACACAATACTGAACCTTGGCTTTGGACCTGAATTTTGACAAGGAATATTATTGAAATGCTGCGCATCTTGTTAAAATTCATTAAAAAGTTTATACTATGAAGTTTCCCTTTGGCTTTGTGAGCTTCGGTTCGCACCATCTCCCACAGAAGACAGCACCGTGGCTACACATTTCCGTTACATGCAACTTCCGTTCTTACCATATTACTCCTACCGAATTCCGTATACTGAGAGCTAAGATGTTACAAATCAAAAAATTAAAATATATTTACTTTAAAACATGGTCTAAAGTATTCCCAAGGCTTTGAGTATGCCTTTTAAGTTAGAGGTGAACAACTGTTTTATTAATTTTATTGACTGAACACATTTTTATAACCATCGCAAAACTTGTTTCTGTGGTGAAATAATTTCATCAGAATAACTGGAGGTATAAAAACATCGCAAACTTGTATGGGTGATATAGTATGTTACCCCCAATTAGTTCAATGAAATCATTCTGTAACATCAATAAATTTTGGGGTGGTCATAGAAATTTGTTTTATTAAAACATTAAGATTCTTATGTTTCAATCTTAAGCACCTAAGAAGTCTAAGATGTTCAAGTACTACTTATTGATTTCTGGTCCGAGTCCACATCCATACCAAATTATAGCGTGCCTCTTATACTCTACACAGAAAAAAAATTTATGTACATTTACAAAAGATTCCTTTGGTAACAAGTTGCCAAGAAAAAGTTTGTGGTACTAAAAAACATATAGTCCTTATTGTAACTTTTTACAACACATGGCTATTTTTAAATTTGCGTTATATGAAATACGTTTTCTGTGATGATACTGAGTATTTCTTACGTAAATTGGTGAAAAATGTTATATTTTAAGTGATGTTTCAGTAAAGTTTAATTCAATAAGTAGACATTTTTATAGTTTTTTTATGCTTTTTAATGTGTGCAGTTAATAATGAAAAGTTATTCGATGAACAATTTACAAATAACTTTTACAAATCAAGCTACTAGGAGAACAAAAAGCATAAATGCACTCAGTGTTACTGTGTAAATGTAAAAAATTACAAATATCCAAAATTTTACATGAATATCAAATCAAATTTACAGTGTTAAGAAGAAAGTTGGGAATCCCTGCTATAATTTTTATCTCCAGGACATTGGATCTGTGCTGGTTGAGTGTCTTATGCTACTATTTTGACACATTGTTCGATCCATGCTTTTGCACTAAATGAATGTGAATTTGTAAGATTCACGACGGAATGCCTAGCTTATGCGCTTCTTGCACAATAGATTGAAGGCCTTCGTTGCAAAATTCACTTTCTAATTCTTGCTCCTCGACTTAGACTAAGTCCTCGGAAATGATGGCTTTCCCCATTTTTCATCACGCTTATTGCAGTCATCTCCAAGGGCCACAGAGAACTTGACCATAGTTGAAACAAGGCTGGCCGAAACGACGCACACTTCAGGTTTGTGAAATCAATATTAATTTATATTCAGGTGTTTGCGATGATTTCTAGTGTTGTATTGAATTTTGTTTTGTAAATGGAACAGAAATATTGATGACTTGATGTACCTAAGCTTTTGGACATATGCCATTGCTAAACAAATGTTCAGAAATAGTGTATGTCCAAAAGCTTATATCAAGTCATGCACTCCCATTGCACAAATCTTTCAAAGACAATAGAAATATTCATGTAAAATTATAGATATTATATATTTGTAAATTTTTTCATTTACATGAAAACAACTATAAACAAAATAGTGTTAGCAGTAAACCTGGGCTCGTGTTCTTACTCGCGAATTTGTGATTGTGTTGTCCCAGTACACACAATAGTTAAAGTTATTTGTAAACCGTACCCTGGATAGTTTTACAGTATAAACTGCGCACATTAATAAGCATAATAAAACAAAATAAAGCCAAACTGTTAAATATTCAATTATATTTTTCATTGTTAAAATAAATATGCTTGAATGAAACATATCAAAAATTAAAATAATGTGCCAATTTTCGTTAATAAACACTCAGTTTTATCTCAAAAATCGTATTTCAAATATGCAAAAATAACCACAGCCATGTGTTTCGAAAAGTTACCAATATATTCCTTGTAGTGTTACAAACTATTGGCAACTGGATTCTAAACGAATCATTTTCGCAGGCTTTCATGGCCATCGTCTGAAGTAGCTTGACTTCCGGGGTTGCAGCCGCGTCCCTGACGAAAAAATTCACCGACGTTTCGGTCGACAATGCAGTCGCCATCATCAGGTAGCAGTTAACCTACAACTGCTCCCTGATGATGGCGACTGCCATGTCGACCGAAACGTCGGCTAATTTTTTTTTCGCCAAGGGACGCGGCTACAACCCAGAAGCAAAGCCACTTCTAAAAGGAATCTTTTGTAAAAGTACACAATGTTTTTGTCTGTCTACTTAGTGGGCCGTCCGTCGGTGAGTTGACTTGAGCAGTTTGTTCTGTCACCTTCTCTAGGAGCTCGCTCTTCAGGAAGGGCCTCGCTATCGCCAGGAGCTTCTCCGTCACGGACACGCAGTTCACCACGTGGAAGTTGACGATCCTGCCCGGGAACCCGTCCTGCCAACGCAACAAGTCGAGGGTTTCAGGCATACCACTGTTGGAACAAAAATAAGATTACACATTAAATATCAAAGGGCAGACATATCATTTAAACTTTTCTTAATCTAGCTTCATAATTTACTTATAAAAGGTTTTTAAGACATGCCAATTTGCAATAAAAAATAAGATACATTAAATATCACTGGGCTCACATATCATTTCAAGTTTGCTTAATATTGCTTTATAATTTACTTATAAAGGTTTTTAGGTATACCAATTTGCAATAAAAATAAGATTTCACATTAAATAACACATGGCTGACATATCATTTAAACTTTTCTTAATCTAGCTTTATAATTTACTTACATAAGGTTTTTAAGGCATACCAATTTGCAATAAAAATAAGATTACACATTAAATATCACTGGGCTGACATATCATTTAAATTAACTTAATCTAGCTTTAGGTATAATTAACTTATATAAGGTGTTTAAGGCATACCAATTTGCAATTAAAAATAAGATTACACATTAAATATCACAGGGCTGACATATCATTTAAAGTTTGCTTAAACTTGCTTGATAATTTACTTATAAAGGTTTTTAGGTATACCAAGTTGCAATAAAAATAATTTTTCACATTAAATAACACAAGTGACGAGCACAACGCTGCGAGACGTTGCTCAGTAATTTTCCCTGCTGGGTTTGACACTTGGATGTTTTTGTCTATGCGAGCCGTATAGTTCACAGGCCTGAGAGCCACGCCCTAAAAGTTCTGACGTTCTCAGCAGTTAGCTGATCGATTGTGAAAAAAAAAAAAAAAAAACCAGAATTGTTCATGGTTCTATGTATTTTACTGCCATAGAGTATTTTAACTAACCTAACATAACCAATATTAATTTTAGTTTCGATATAATTACCTTACCAATTTCCCGGAAAATATAACATTATTATTTATTCCACTTACCAAACACATTTTAACATTAAAATTTCACTTCGGTAAACTATGAAACGGTTTGGGTTGTGGTTGTGGCTTTTACCTTTGTGAACTGTAGGCTATCTCTTGTCATTAAGTTGATGTCACCCTGGTAAGCATTTTGTAAACAATACACACCAATGCTGTACATTTAGTTCTTAAAATGTTACAGACGTTTACAGAAGTTTCCAAAATATTTCCAGACTAAATAGGTACTTTGAAATCTACCTACGCCTGTAGGCTGTAACGAAATGAATTTTTTTAAATTTTACACTTATTTTGTTTAACCCCTTGCCTCAATGGTTTGTATAAACAAATTTGGTTTCCGAGAAACATTTTTGATACAAATTATAGAATAAACAAAACAATTGTAACAATTCGATGTTGTGCCGACGAAAGGGTTTATATTGTCCTCCAACCCATTCAATTTGATAGTTTTCCTTCAACTGTTTATTACATTTATTTTAATTTTAGCATAGCTAAGAGCGACAGTATTTTCTGTCCCTTATCAACATATCTATAGCTTGCTTTCTTGAATATAAATTAAACTTAATTTCACTTTGTACAATTGACGACTTAAAGTAATACGTTAATGCGCTTCAACTGTCAACCGGGAATAAAAGAGCCTACAATGTTTTTTAGCGCATTCTATACTGCATTTTATGGACGCATTTAGCTTTGGAAGACTTTCTGAGAGCCAATATTAAAGTTGGTCGTGTTATTTTTGTCGTGATACTGTGATCCTATGCTATTTACTATCGTGATGAAACGCTGTATGACGCCTAATCATTTTGTCATGTCGTGTTCGTCGTAGCATTGTGATTTCAGCTTAAAACCATTCGCAACTACATTGAATTTGACCTTGAAAAGCAATTTCTCTACACATATATAATTCTTAGAGTCAAATTTTTCGCCCTGGAGATCACAATCAAGCATAAATAAGGCCCCAAATTGAAGAAAGATGGTGGAGTGATAAAATACTTATCCACATTATACAGGAACCAGGATCAGATCCTAGTCTGGCAATCCTGATTTAAGTTACCCAAAAAAAACTTTAGGCAAATTTTGTGCTGGTCTCTTAAATTCCTTTATTATAGAAACTGTGGTCAATAAATTCACCAGTTTTCTGGGACTGCGTTTTTTTAGTGTATTCGTCTGTCTATAATAAAATAATTTTTAATAATACCTCTAAAAAAAACTTACGGCACAAGAAATGTTATCTGGACAACCCGGTCGTGTAAAAGAAGAAGCCTTGTTTATAACTTGGTGCAAGAAACATGAAAACATAGCATCCTGGTTCTGTAGCTCCGTGTTATGTATGTAGTATGAGGTGCGACTAGAGGACAAAATTGTAGCTTTCTGCTACCATGCGCGCGTCTGTAATTAGCCGATGGTGGGGGGAATATTGTCACGTGCACCTAGCCGGTGCCACCGCCATTTCTGTCACGATCCACCTTCAGAGGGGGGGGCGAGAATCGTAGCTCTTTACATAGAAACAACTCGCTTGGCATCAACTAGTCTTAACTTCATAAAATACTTTACTGTACCTAGGATCATAGGTTCGTCATCCCGTACAGGATGTCTGGTGAGAGCTGAACTAAGGAGATTTTGCAAAATAACATAATACTTAATTAAAATTATTTTATTCTTAAAGTCAAATACTCAACATCATTTTAAAGAACATTTAAATAGCGGGATTACAATTTAAAACAATAATCTCTTTACTTCCTTAACGATTGAACGACCTTACAAGAGAGAGAATGAGAGAACTTCACTAAACACTTCCCTAGTCCTTCCGAATACCTCAAATCATAACAAAGATAAGTCCATACTCACATTTTCCGAAAAGCCTTTCTTGATCGATTACTTTAAAAAAATAACGTAGGGGCCTCTCCTGCCCTTGAAATCCCGAACGAACATTACATTTTAAAAACTATGACGCGTGACCCCTGACGAGGGCCATAGCCTCCGCCCGAAAGCTTGACGACTACATTATGACCTAACTTAAACTACATCACGAACGAACTAACTAAACAACTCGTGGCCACAGGTGAGACGCATAGCCTCCGCCTGAGTGAGCCTGAATTCCTACATCACGAACGAACTAACAACTCGTGACCACAGGTGAGACGCATAGCCTCCGCCTGAGTGAGCCCCGAGTCACCAATCACTTGCGCTTAAATTCGCGCGCCCTGCCGCGCCTACCATAACAAAAGCTCGTTATTGAAGTCAAATTTACTAAACAACTAACTAGAACATCTGGGAAGGCTACCCCCCTCTACCCCGATGTGCAGGCCACACCGCGCGGCTTGTTACGACAGCGCGCCCCAGTAACTGCGGCCCGTGGCTGCGCCAGCGCGCGGCCAAACAAACAAACAAAATTCTGCAAGCCCGCAGCGCGCCGCGCCGGCCCCGTGCCCCAATTACATGGTCACGCCACTTGCGCTGACGAGTGAACAGAGCAGCCAGCCCAGAGTCCCGTCAGTAAAGTCCCTAAATTTGATTTCAACAACCCTGCAAAATTTCAACCCGCGACATAACCCTCCCCTCACAGAGCTCGAGCCCCATCGAGCTACCTCAAAATTACAAATTGTCTTTTTCCATTAAACCATAACTATAAATTCCTCATTTCACAAAAATAATAATTTTCTTAGTTCCTTGCTGTCTGAACATACATCTAGATTCTGCATAAGATTTATTTTAAAACAACAAGTATTCATAAAATTAAATGTAAAACTTTTATCTGGTTTGTTCTCACAGGAACCTTCAGAGGCTCGAGTTCTCAATTCAAAAAAAATTGTTCTGTTAGTGAAGCTCTCTTTACAAATTAAATTACTGTTCTTAGTTTCTCAGTATTCGTTAAACAATGTGCAAATTCTTGATAATTATTATTATTTTTTTTTTTTTCGGTTTCCGTTTATTACCATACTTCTTTCGTTCTTCAAAAAAAATTAAGTGTCCTTACAGTGTTTCAATTAATTAAACTCTTATCTCGTGAAGGTTGGTGCAACTCCTCGAAGTCAGTGTTGTCGAGAAGAGTAGCTCCCTGGGCTGGCCATCAGCAAACACCACTCAACTCCAACAGCTACTGGACTGGCTTCCAGGGCAGCTCACAACTTCTCCCCACATCTGCTTCGGAGTTGTGCCATCCTCATCACGAACAGATTACAATTCTGAAACATCATCAACAGGCATTACCATCACGCCTGACAAATACAAAACTAACTACTAAACTGCAATCGATGGGCAAGGATGCAAACACACAAAAAAATAAAATTAATTAATTCAACTGCTAACATAAAGTATCCCACCCTTAGCATAATCTAATCAGGCAAATAATTTGATAGGAAAAACTTAAGGAAGGGAAACATGACCTCCAATGATTTTCCCTAACTCTTGAGTCTTGATCTTCTCTATACAGCAAATAGTCCCCACGAAGTAACTGGGTTGAAGGTCAGTTCACATGACCCACCCATAACCTCTTCTACTCTTCTTTTCTTCTGGGGGCAACCACAATGCCCACCAATCTCTCTCCATGGTGCCGAACCAGCTATCCCATGAGAGTAAACAACGTAGTCAATAGAAGCGCAGAGGGGAAACACCAATCTCTGGCTTGTCGAGTCATAAAACTGCTTTGTCTTCTTCTTCTTCTTCTTCTGAGTAAAACATCTGATTAATCTTGCTACTATTCTTCCCAACAATAAAAAAAAAGTTCATCAGGTATCTTCATAAAAAAACATTCTAACTAATAATAAGTCTTCTTTTTCTTCTTTTTTTTCTGTTAGATGTAATAGAAGGCCATGTTAGGGAGGTTATAGGGAAAAAGAGTGGCCAATTCCCACCCCATCACCCACCTAGATCATGACTAATTAACTTTTAAACTTTCTATTTCAAACAAATTAAAAAAAAACATTTTTTTATTCAAACTTTTAAATTATAATTACTTTTACTTCATAACCTCAAAAGCTAATCAATAATTCTAAATGAAATTGTGATTTATTGCATCCTTGTTCCATCCGATCTGTTTGTTTATAACCTTTCTTGTAAAGTATAAAATTTTCAAACATTACTAATTCAAAAAAAAATTAAATTCTGGTGTCCTTTGAGTTACAATTAACTTTACTATTTCTTAGCTTGAAATAATTTAAGTTTTCAGAACTATTTCATTGTCTAATTCACAACACTTAAAAATCAACTCAAAACAACAAATCATCAAAATCAATAAGATCATCTGACCTACCTATCAGTACTGTGAACTTGAACTGTTCGTACACATTTATAATAAGCTATTGTATTTAAATTCCAACCTAAATAAGGTTTTAAAAAAAAAACTACTAATCCCTCTGTAAATTAAGAAAATTAACTTTAAAAATTAAACTTAAGGTATTAGTTCTTTTTGACAGCTACCACAACTCACTAGTTCCATTACATTACTATAACCTAAAAAGTTCTGTAAATAATGTTTATAACAAAAAAAAACTCCAGTTACTGTCTTCCATAAAAAAAAATAAAACTTTACATGACCTTATTAATCTCCACTTGTAAGTCCATGGCTGCCAGCTTTCTCTTCTCTTGAATCTTCAGTCTTGGCTCTTGTTTCAGTGATCTTGTATCTTGTCTCTCGAACTCTTGTCATCTTGTAAACTGGACTGCTGCTCAGCTCATCTTAAGGAATCTGTAACAGTTTCAAAAATACATGTTAATTTAAATTACATAATTCCTGTTCTTTGGTCCTAAAAAAAAATTGTATTATTAGTACACATTACCCTGAAACAACATTATTATTCATTGTTTATTACTTAAAAAAAAATGCTTTACCATAAAATCCTTTTTTGTTCTTTTCATTAGGCCTATTTATTTTCCTTCTTCTTAATTAAATTCTGCTTCAAATGTTAATCCTAACTTAAGACCTACCATCTATTTATTATTCATTACCTACATTATTTATGTTACCCTAAAATTCCCATAAGTTTCTAATACTTCCTATCAAAGACATTCTCTCTAAAAAAAAATTTACTTGTGACTCTTAACTTAACAAACTTAAAAAAAACTTTTACACTAGACTTAACTTATTATTCATTCTTAGTTACTAAATTTCTATATGTAAACTTTAGTACTTACAAACAAAAACTGCCTATTTCTCTCTACCTCTTAATCTCTTTCAATTATTACAATAATAATGTTACCTTGCATCTTTAAACTTTCTTCTTTTCAATTAAATTAGACATCTCATAACAATAAAAATTCTGCCTATACTCTTCTTATGGGTGTCCAACCCAACAACAAAATTTCAAATTCTCAAGTTTCCTTATATTTAAATTATGCAATGCACATAACCTCTGTGGTGCCTGTACCCTTTTAGGCCTACCACCTTCTCCTCTCACAGCATGACAACTCTTATTCCTCGGGGTCTGTATTCACTGTTACAAATCAAATATCTCAAAAAAATTAAAAACAAATTTATTATTTTAAGAAAACAAAAATTTACATTGAATTTACTATGGAGCCTGGAAATCTTAATGTCTCACAGCAGCTAACATGACTAAATCCCATGGAACCCCAGGTTTACATAACCTGTGCCCAAAAATTTAAGCATACCAGGCTTTCTCTGCACTGGTTTTACAGCATCACACACTATTTAGGGCCCCTGATCTGCCATCAGTCCCAAGGAGTTTTCCCACAACCCCTCTCTACACAAGCGCCTACCGCATTCCTCTCAATTGGCTATCGGTTTTACGGCATTCTTTTGGGATCCGACCATCAAGTTAGGGCTAATCGAACACTAAACCTCCATACTTCCAAACTAATGTAAATCAATTAAATTTTCTCTGTAATTTCTTAAAATCCAAATAAAAATTATTCAAACATGCCCAAGAAACTTTCAAAAAAAAAATTCATAATCTTATCTTCAAACCCTTAAAATAAAAATAAATAGATTACTCTGTTTTCTCCTTAATAACTGTAAACTATCAACAAATATCATGTCGTAAATTTTAACTATGCTTACTGACTCTTAATCATAAAATCTCATTTGTCCTAATTAATAAACAACCGATTTCCTTAAAATCTCACTGTATCTCTCACACTCAAACTTCACTGGCTGAATATCTCAATAAATTCA
The DNA here is from genome assembly GCF_032445375.1 of Bacillus rossius redtenbacheri. NCBI lineage: Eukaryota > Metazoa > Arthropoda > Insecta > Phasmatodea > Bacillidae > Bacillus > Bacillus rossius. The sequence continues at coordinate 3,594,526 of NC_086344.1, read as the reverse complement.
AAAACAATTATCTAAACTCTTAAAGAAACTCCTCCCCAATTATTCAAATTACTTCACCTTATTTTATTTCATTACTTAAAACACCTTACTCAAAAAAAATTAATTAATTATCTAGCTATCTTCCATTATTATTTATTTACCGAACAAAACTTTCTCCTAAATTAATTTAGTAAAATTCAATTTCACATTAGGCAAGTACACTAACTCTCTACAGCAATGTTTCTCATTTCCCTCCTTCCTAACTGAATCCAATCTTACTTAACCTCCAGGGAATTTACCTCACAAAATAACCAAAAATTTCACTGTAGTGCCTATCTGCTATAGGCCCACTACACAGGGGGCTCTAACCCCACCAACAAACTTCATTGAAATGGTACCCTATCCCATACAGGATAGCCACTTCGGTACTACCATGGGGAACTCCTGCCCCAAACTACTCACAACTCTCAGGATTCTCCTGACCCTTAATTCCGTAGTCAGCCCATCTCCTATGGTCTGCGCTACAATTCCCTTTCTTCCCAGGGACACAACGCCTCACCTTAGGGTCCCTCGCCCTAATGAAAACATTAATTTTGTCTCTCTGTTCTTTTGGAGTAAATTCCCTCTACACACAAAATCTAGCCTTCCCACTTTTCTCAATGCTTATCGATTTTATAGTGTACCTCCTTAATAATGTTTACAAATCCCAAAAAAATATTTTTAAAACCGAGGTAGAATTTAACTAACAAAAACATAAACAACTTACAACGAAACACTTCTAGCCTATACATCATACACTTCTTAAAATAAATTACTTACATACTGAAAGTTCCTCTTCTTCTAAAACACACTTAAATTTAAATTTATTTAACCAATAGTCTATTTTCTTATCGCTAAGTTACCGTACAGCTGATCAAAACAAGGTCACGGCCGTCCACGTCTCCGTATGAGCCCGTGACGTCACCGAATTCCATCAGGTGCGCCAACCCTCGCTTGCGGTTCCTCCGTTCTCCGCTAGGTCTCAGCACCTCCCCGTCACGTGTTCATTCTGCCACGTCCACTGACGTGTCGTTCTGAAACAACTCTCAACATTTTTCTAATTAAAACAAAACATCACTATAAATTCTATAACTCTCTTTTACATAAACTCTCGTTTTCTCTTTAATTCCTTTCTAACGTTTATCCTTCCCTCGACTGATTTAATTCGTACGTCTCGTCTCCTACGCGCACGACAACAAAACAAACTTCTCTTGAAAATAATTCCTATTTACGACAAAAAATTTTTATTTTAAATTATAATTCTCTTAACCTACAATCTTAAATTAACTTTAATAAAACTAAACCACTTGCATTATCTTTATTAAGTATTTAAATTATAACGTATTCTCCTCACGTAAAAATCCCCGATAAACTCAACGACTTAAAACAACTTATCACTATAAACTTTATCCTTACAAGTATACTCAAATAAACATCTGTTACGTCAAAAAAAAAATCTCAAAGACTTCCTCCACTTAGATTAAATTCCGTAATCCTCTCCTCAAGTAAACTCTTAATAACCTGCTATCAGAAGCTGAAACTAACTTAATAATAAACATAAAAATCTACCTCTCTCTCTCTCCAGAAATAGAACCTACCCGGCGCCTCCACCATTTCTGTCACGTGCACCTAGCCGGTGCCACCGCCATTTCTGTCACGATCCACCTTCAGAGGGGGGGGCGAGAATCGTAGCTCTTTACATAGAAACAACTCGCTTGGCATCAACTAGTCTTAACTTCATAAAATACTTTACTGTACCTAGGATCATAGGTTCGTCATCCCGTACAGGATGTCTGGTGAGAGCTGAACTAAGGAGATTTTGCAAAATAACATAATACTTAATTAAAATTATTTTATTCTTAAAGTCAAATACTCAACATCATTTTAAAGAACATTTAAATAGCGGGATTACAATTTAAAACAATAATCTCTTTACTTCCTTAACGATTGAACGACCTTACAAGAGAGAGAATGAGAGAACTTCACTAAACACTTCCCTAGTCCTTCCGAATACCTCAAATCATAACAAAGATAAGTCCATACTCACATTTTCCGAAAAGCCTTTCTTGATCGATTACTTTAAAAAAATAACGTAGGGGCCTCTCCTGCCCTTGAAATCCCGAACGAACATTACATTTTAAAAACTATGACGCGTGACCCCTGACGAGGGCCATAGCCTCCGCCCGAAAGCTTGACGACTACATTATGACCTAACTTAAACTACATCACGAACGAACTAACTAAACAACTCGTGGCCACAGGTGAGACGCATAGCCTCCGCCTGAGTGAGCCTGAATTCCTACATCACGAACGAACTAACAACTCGTGACCACAGGTGAGACGCATAGCCTCCGCCTGAGTGAGCCCCGAGTCACCAATCACTTGCGCTTAAATTCGCGCGCCCTGCCGCGCCTACCATAACAAAAGCTCGTTATTGAAGTCAAATTTACTAAACAACTAACTAGAACATCTGGGAAGGCTACCCCCCTCTACCCCGATGTGCAGGCCACACCGCGCGGCTTGTTACGACAGCGCGCCCCAGTAACTGCGGCCCGTGGCTGCGCCAGCGCGCGGCCAAACAAACAAACAAAATTCTGCAAGCCCGCAGCGCGCCGCGCCGGCCCCGTGCCCCAATTACATGGTCACGCCACTTGCGCTGACGAGTGAACAGAGCAGCCAGCCCAGAGTCCCGTCAGTAAAGTCCCTAAATTTGATTTCAACAACCCTGCAAAATTTCAACCCGCGACAATATAGAGAAAGTGTTAGCGGAGGAACTGGGTTCTGATCTCCGCGTCAATAAAGGAAATGCAACTTTTACATGCAGCTGGCAAGGTGATACTTTCAGCACTTAGAGAGCTAGCGAGGCAGTGATGGCGAGAAACACAAGACGCAATCTCCATATTGAGAGTGGAAACGCACCACCTGTAGGCAGGAGAGGTGGTTCCTCAGCAAGGAGGGATAGATTGAAGAAATGCCTTGGTTGAAGAAGGGGGGATGCAAGTTGTGATCTCCGTGTGGAAAAGGGTAAACATGTTCCATGTCTGTAGGTAGGTGAGGTTGTTTCACAAAATGGAGTGGGGCCGTTGGAGGTTATGGGGGGAGAAATGAGTTGCGACATCTTTGTCGAAAGGGGAAATGTGATGTCTACCTTTAGGCAGGTGAGATATTTCCTCACATGGACTAGTGATGAAAGGGTATGTTGGAATGAGTTTGTGAGTTGCGATCTCTGCTGCTAAATGGGAAACGCGTTGTTCACTAGTATGTAGGCGAAGTTGTTCCTCAGCATGGAGGGGTGAATGGAAGAAATTTTGGCGAGGGAAGCAAGTTGATATCTCCGCGAGGAAACTAGGAAACACGGTGTTCACCTGTAGGTAGGTGAGGTGGTTATTCATAGGGAGGATCGCCGAGGGTAGATGCGGGGGAGACTAGAGGTTCGACCTTCACGCTGTAAGGGGCAACACGGTGTTCACCGGTAGGTAGGTGAGGTGGTTATTCATAGGGAGGATTGCCGAGGGTAGATGCTGGGGAGACACGTGAGTTTCGACCTTCGCGTTGAAAGGGGCATCACGGTGTTCACCTGCAGGTAGGCCAGGTGGTTCCTGAGCACGGACAGGTTGAGCCGCGCCACGAGGCTCAGGTTGGCGCCCTTCTGGTCCAGCACCATGACGACCCCGGGCACCAGCCCCGCCCGCCAAACCGACAGGTCGTGGAACATGGAGTAGGCCTTGGCCGCCTCGGCGTGCACGAAGCGGGACGGGTCCGCCGGCTCGGCGAAGCGACACACCAGCACCAGGTTGCCGTCGGGGTCGCGGCTGGGTAGCGCCGACATCTCTCTGTGAGGGGCACCACAACAGTCCTCGGACACTCTTACTATGAACCTTTACAGGTCCTGCCTAGTTGGTGAGGCGAAACGACAAATGCAAAAACTCTCAGGTGATCTGGCACATTGTTGTCTCTAAGACCAAGGCAAATGGACTGGCGTTCTGTCATATTGTTGTGCGTAGGACATCCATGAGATTTGTGTGGAAACTGGGCTGGCGTTCTGTCATCTTGTTGAGCATAGGACATCCATGAGTTTTGTGAGGAAACCGGACTGGTGTTCTGTCATCATGTTGTGCATAGGACATCCATGAGTTTTGTGTGGAATCCGGACTGGCGTTCTGTCATCTTGTTGTGCAAAGAACATCCATGAGTTTTGTGTGGAAACCGGACTGGCATTCTGTCATCTTGTTGTGCATAGGACATCCATGATTTTTGTGTGGAAACCGTCCCATTTTATGCCGTATAAATAGAGGTAATGGTACCTTCAAGAATCTCAACTAGGAATTTTATGTCTAAAGTTGATTCTGAAGTATGCATTTTATTAACTCTCGCTCTCTTACTCTCATATAGTTTTAAAAAAACTAAAACTGGAAACAGAACTCAGTGTATTCTTAAATGCTTTTAAAACGATACCTCTCATATAGCTTTAGCAGTTCATTAATCGCCTTGTTTTTCATGAATCTCTGCACACCGTATGTGTGCCCAGGTAGGCTCAACCCTTGAGCTAAAATCTTTGCCAGCGAAATGAAAAGGAACAGTGAGGAAAACATAAAAGACTCTCTACCTTCTGGTAAACATTTATGGTGCAAACAAAAACATGTGAAACGCATTACCTCAGAATTAACATCGTGAAGCCTGAGAAGCACATAAGAAAGCTAAGCCTTGAAGATATCCAGGTAGGTCTTGAATTTTTACATTAGAGCTTAAGAATAAACTTCACGTCCCCTATCTTGAAATAAACAACGGTAAACGTCAAGAAATACTTTTAGGCTTCTGGGTTGAGGCATTGACCATATCAATCACGGTTTGCCTGACATTTCGGCATGCCTTCTTGCAACCTTTCTAAAGTTGATAACGGCCTAAGGATAACTAAATTATTGAAAGATGAATAAATGATAACCATCTTTTTTCAAGTAAGAAGTAGTTAGTAAATTCGGCCAAAAAAAGCCCTACAATCTTGTTGTCGAATACGCACATAAGCCAGACACTCTGAAACGAAAATATCTTGGTTTCTAGTATTTAAGTTTTCACGTTATTGTGGAACAGTTGAATAGTAGTGACAGCAGTGACGTGGCATTTGTGGGCGACTCACATGATTTGAAGAGCTCTCTGCACTTCGGGCCTCGAAGGGTCCCTGTTGCTCCACACCTCAGGGGCGCTGGCCTTCAACGAGTAGTGTCTCTCCACGGTGTGCTTGGTCGCGTCTGTCTTGTAGTTGCAAGCGTGCAGGAACATGATCAGCATCTCGTCTGCGAACAATGGACAGCTACAGCGTGACCCACCTTTAGTTTGCAGTGAGCAGTTCCAACGGGCATTTGTTTTATCTCTTTCTGCTATTAGCACTGTCCTTTTCTCGGCATGCAATGTTGCCAGATACAAGCCATAGAGAATGACAGTTTAAGACACAAATTTACCATTTAATAACAATTATTGAAATACATTCCATATTTTTTATTAGTCATAGTCTAATAACATTATATTTTTACTTACATAACTGCTAAAAACCATCTTGCTTATGACCTTTTTTTGCCGAAAAATTATTTATATAATTAAATATTAAGAATTTTGACTCTCTTTGAGCACAGCACATGATTTAATGGAATTTCTTCTTATTAAAATTGACTGACTGGTACAGACAGTTTCTCCTGTGAAATACATAATAAATGGTTTTTAGAAATTATTTTTCAAAATGACTTTAATGGCAACTATTTTGTAAATATACACTATTTTATTGTCTCAGAAATATCAACAAAACATGAAAATTTAAAAATTTAAATTTATAATTAATGATGCCATACAAAATAAGATATTTTTTTTAAGTTCAGATGCCGAATAGGATCAATCTGGCAATAATCTACGCCATTTATCCTGTACTCAAACTAAGAGTGACAATCAGTGCATATATGACTGATAATGCCGGCAGCAGTACGCTTCGCCGGTGAAACTATGCTATTCGGATTAACAGCCAATGAGGTATCGAGAAAGGTTTGCCTATGAAGAAAGTGTCCGATTATGGTCGTTCAGCTTCAGACCAAATGCAACGAAATACAGACAAGCCCGAACATTACCGATTCCTTAAGACTGGCAAGGTATGAAGCCAACAAGCTAAAAGCCGTGGCTCCATAAGAAATAATACATGGTCCCAGTATCGGCACATCTGTACTACTGATGGCATACAATTTTAAAATTCGTTCATTTAGCACTACTCAAGGTCTTTCAGATGCCCTTGAGAACTCAAATGCTAACGTCACTGTGAAGCTCTTTGACTATTGGTTGGAATGGGGAGGGAGGAAAAATAAGGTTTTTAGTTTAGTATGACAAGTGTGTGAAATGTCACTGTAAGAAAAAAATTACGCAAAAAGAGTTTAAGAATCGGTTTGTTTCTTCTGTTTGGGATTTAACGAAACATTTATAAATATTAATTTAAAAAAAAATCAATTTTAACGGCTGATGTAACCAATATTTGTAAAGGCGATACTATTTTTGTGTAAAAAATGGTAATGCGATTATCTGTAAGGTACTTGCATAAAATAACGTGGAAAAATGTATAAACTTCTGGGTTTTGAACACATTTTGTGACCTAAACATTAAAAATTATTAATGTTGAACTTATTAAAATTTATTAACCACTATAATCACTAGAGAGTCATAACTAAGTATAGTGTGAGAATAATAAAATTTTAAGCTATAAAAAATTATATGACGGTCAATTTATTTAAATTTTATTAAGTTGTGTGACTAGAAAAGGTAGATTTTCTTCAAAGCTATTTTATTTCTAAATATAAATAATTTTTTTTAATTTTAGCAATTTGCGAAAATTTATTTCTTCTTTATTCTCCCAACCGTAGTTCTATATACGGCCTAAGATAGGGTTTCACAGACCAGACACTTTTCACGTAATTCAAACACCTTAAACATAATCGATTTCACACCAAAAATACAGATAAGTTCTAAAAATAAAATTACTAAAATAAAGGTTTGCATTTCCAAGCTAGAAAAATTTGAACCGTGAAAATATTAAGAGAATGTAGAATTGTTCTAAAAAAAATATTAAATCTGTAAGAACACATTTATGTGAAATTATTTTATTTTGAAGATAGTTATTGCTATAGTATTAACATTTATCAGCAACCTTTTTTAATACTTTTTTCTCCTACTAAGATTTTTGTTAAAAAAGTGACTACACGAATTATAATTGGATGCACTTTTAAGTTTAACTACCAAAAATGGATCTATTATATTTTTGGTTTAATAACTGTTTTCATATAGCTGCATAAAATAAGTACTATTTTGTAGTAAGAATACGAAGTATGGGTTCCTAAGATGTTGCATTTATACAATCTTTTATGAACTTATAATGTGATTTGTTTTTTATCTGATACCAGCATACAAATCGAATGTTCTTGGGATATTTATACAGCTGATAAGAGTAGTTGGAAATAGGGGGTTCAAGCACAGGCGCAGGAGCCAGGAGCCCGCCATCTTGGATGACGTCATCGGCGGCCATCTTGGATGACGTCATCGGCGGCCATCTTGGATGACGTCATCATGACCTTTGACCTTGACCTTTGACCTTGCTAATCTATGCTAATCTATGCTAATCTATGCCAATCTATGCCAATCTACGCTAATCTATGCCAATCTATGCCAATTCGTATGCCAATCTATGCCAATTCGTATGCCAATCTATGCTAATCCATATGTTAATCCATGCTAATCCATATGTTAATCCATGCTAATCCATGCTAATCCATCCACCATTTTATATTTCTAGAAATTTCCACCAACTTCGAATCGTGACGTCACCGTTGCACTTTTCGTCACGGCCGCCATCTTGGATTCGAATTTTTTTTTTCGAACTTTTGAAATTCGATGTAATCATCAGCCACCATCTTGTTTCGTCTGCTGGTGGCCGCCATCTTGTTTTCGTCTGCTGGTGGCCGCCATCTTGTTTTCGTCTGCTGGAGGCAGCCATCTTGTGACGTCATATAGTTCTGTTGGTCGCCACCAGATAGCAGCAGGGATTATTTTATTTTAACTAAAATATTTTCAGTGCCGAGGCTGGGATTCGATCCATGGGACGTGAAAACGTCCAGGATGTCGTGGTTACGAGGCGGACACCTTGACCACTAGACCACGAGACCAATTGGGATATGGTGGAATAAATAATCTATATATGCCACGTAGAATAAATAATCTATATATGCCACGTACTGACGTCAAGTTTTATGATAAAAGGGGGGAGGGTGTCTTTGCCTTCCCAAATGCATGAAATTCAAATTATTATTATACCATCGCCATCTTTAATTCTAGCACAGACTACCAGATGGCGCCAAATTCAAAATATTAGTTAGGGAGTCGGCAGGCAGGTGTCGCATGCCGCCATCTTGGTTCTCAAGTTGGCTGGTAGATGTCGCTAGTATCGCGCACCAAATTCAAAAATTAGTTGCCAGAGGCGCCGCCATCTTGGTTCTCAAGTTGGCTGGTAGATACCGCTAGTATCGCGCACCAAATTCAAAATTAGTTGCCAGAGGCGCCGCCATCTTGGTTCTCAAGTTGGCTGGTAGATGTCGCTAGTATCGCGCGCCAAATTCAAAATTAGTTGCCAGAGGCGCCGCCATCTTGGTTCTCAAGTTGGCTGGTAGATGTCGCTAGTATCGCGCGCCAAATTCAAAATTAGTTGCCAGAGGCGCCGCCATCTTGGTTCTCAAGTTGGTTGGTAGATGGCGCCACCGTCGCCATATTTTAGTTAATATAATCGATACCAGATGACGCCACCGCCGCCATTTTTAGTTCCTAGTGTTGCTACCAGAGTGCCACCGCCGCCATCTTTAATTCTTAAAGTTACCGCCGGAGTGCACCACCGACACCATCTTTAATTCTTAAAGTTACTGCCGGATGACGCCAAGTGTTATGTAGTCAGTCTAGACAAGTCGGGATAAGTTTGGAACCTGTAGCCATATTATTATTAATTAATAATGTATGTTTATTAAATATGATAGAGTATTTATAAAATATTGGTGTTGTGTAGAGTCTCTCTCTCTTCTTCTCGTAGTGGCGGAAGACATCTCGAAGGTAGTGTTACAATTTATGTATTAAAGCAATCACTCTAGCTGAGGAGGTTAATAACTTATAGTTACAATTCAATAATAGCGAAAATTAAATGTTTTGAAATTAAAGCAAACAACGTAAATGTTAAACACATATTTATTTAAATCTTATTACAAACAGCAAGGGGTAAGAACAATCGATGATTTAAAAGAAGTAAATAACGAGTAATAAAAGTACATAATATTCACACACTACACATCATAGTGACAAAGGCAACATTAACTCGAGACCCAATTATACATAGTAGCATGGATGGTCGAATAGCCAGAATTTTAAGTAGCTGAACATTACAATGGGCGCAATGGAATTTTCCATACATTTTTATACATTTATCCAGGCGGTTTCCATAAGTCTTTTAAAAGTTTGTTCAAGCTAGGACAGTTTCTTTCATTATGTAAATCAACAATGTTGGCACTGCACAGTTCACTCAAGATAAATTTTTGTTTGTCTCCTAGAACGTACACTAAATATCCTTCTTCAGGGTTGATGATGTCACATAACACTGATGAGATTTGGTCAAAGCACACTTCACCTTCGTTCCACGAGAGTCCATGCACTTCATAAGTCAGTTTACGATTCTCGCTTTGCGACAGCCTGTCTAGTTCGGACCAGTCACATGGCGGTTTGAATATGTATTCGTAGGTCCTTAATACATCACCGTCCACGATGAACATTGGTCCAAGTTGCTTAACCACATACCCCTTTTGTGATGTGAGGCACTGAATGTTGCAGAGAAATAATGTCATTTTTGCCAGTACTCACGATAACTGATGTGTGAAGCTGTGCTAGCTCTGCAAGGCTGATGCTAGTTCTACAGGTATGACTGCAAGGCTGCAGTGCTGATGTTGTCTCTAGGATGCTGAATGTCAGACTGGTTGTAACAACCTTTGGTGTCGTAGTACACACAAATTTATAATTCGTCTTCATCACTATCCCCCAAGCCACTATCCGTTCCTTCATCCACATCTTCGTTCGCCTCTTGCGCTTCCTTTGCGGCCTCGATGCAGGTCATAACAGCCTGATATAAATAGGTAATAAATTCCTCTTCCTCAGGGAACTCAGCGAGAATGTTGAGGGTGGAGGATGTAAGGTGGTAATGTATATCATTAAAGTCCATACCTATGTAGCGACGTACTACCTCCATTACAAATTCCCGAACATCGTCCATCGTAACACTGTTTAAATTACAATCGCAAACACTCTCCGCGTAAACACTGGTGGAAGCCATGTTGACTGGAGCTTGGTCAAAAGCAGAATGAATTCTATACCTACCACGTTAGCATGGAGATGTTGTCAGAGCCCCCCCACACCACTGGGCGGCAGTTACGGTGACCCCGGAACTCGCTCGAAATATCCTGCACAACACATTCCAAAAACATGACGTAGCCTATGGTTGACGGCACAAACACCCTGAGTGGCTCTGTGTGTTTCCTCCTGCCCGAACACGCGCTGCTGTGAAAGCCTCTTCCCGAGCACAGACGTCACTCCCGCAGCAGACAAAACAGGCGTATGCTACAGGAGCTAGAACAATTGAATAACCAAATATATTTAGACTACCCAACTACATAAATGACATGAGATAATTTCTGTGCGATAATCGTACTTTAAATAATGCAATGTATGTATAAACAATAATCATGACTAAGTACTTGAAAAAAAAAATATGTAAATGAGATGTTATTCACCTTTAGCGCTTCTCGATTTCTGTATCTGCTACCCACGAATTAAATTGAGACGGGAAACCCCACCATTTCACAAAAGGCCGGCCATTTCTTCGTTTGAGAACTTATTCCACCAAATATAAGTCCGGATACATCGTAGGCTGGATCTCTTCAGCATAGAAGCCACCACGAATAGGCTTGTGGTCCAAGTCTTCGAGGTAGTAGGTCCTGGGTTTCGATTCACGAACATGTGTCACACGGATTAGTTCAGAACTCCAATTCATCGTGAAACCTTTCTCAAAGACACCTTTCTGCTTGGAGATTCTCACAATGTCACCAACATTAGCTTTATGCTTGCGTGTATCTTTCTTCTTCGTGTTGGTGAATACAGTCCCAAGCAGACGATCATCCTTTACATCTGTCGATGGTACATCCTCCATCGAGTACGACGTTAAAGTCGGTAAAGATGCCATCGAAGTCTCAAGAACAGGCAGTTACGCGACTTATGCACCAGAAGAAACAAACTAGGTGATCCGTACACCGTCGACGGCAGTAACAAATTGAGCGTCCTGCTGTCTAGGACTCGTTTTTATACATTAACTGGTTTGAATAATACGCTAGTCAAATCAAGAACAATTTACTAAAATACTAGAGTCAAAACAACATTAAAAAAATAGAAGTACCATCAACAAAAAAGGCAGCAAATTTGGAAGCACCGACTACGAAAAGGCAGCACATTTGGAAGCACAGACTACGAAAAGGCAGCACAATAGGAAGCACCGACTACGAAAAAACAGCACATTTGGAAGCACCGACAACGAAAAGGCAGCACATTTGGAAGCACCGAATACGAAAAGGCAGCACATTTGACAGCACCGACAACGAAAAGGCAGCACATTTGGAAGCACCGACTACGAAAAGGCAGCACATTTGTAAACACCATCAACAAAAAGGAAGCACAATCGGAAGCACATTCATAGAAAAGGAAGCACAATCACAAAAAGGAAGCACATTTGGAAGCACAATCACAAAGAGGAAGCACATTTGGAAGCACAATCCACAAAAAGGAAGCACATTTTGAAGCACATTCAACGAAAAAGGAAGCACAATCATAGAAACAACGCACAATCGGAAGCACAATCAACAAAAAGGAAGCACAATCGGAAGCACATTCATAGAAAAGGAAGCACAATCGGAAGCACAATCACAAAAAGGAAGCACATTTGGAAGCACAATCACAAAAAGGAAGCACATTTGGAAGCACAATCCACAAAAAGGAAGCACATTTGGAAGCACATTCAACGAAAAAGGAAGCACAATCATAGAAACAACGCACAATCGGAAGCACAATCAACAAAAAGGAAGCACATTTTGGAAGCACCATCAACAAAAAGGAAGCACATTTTGGAAGCACCATCAAAAAGGCAGCACATTTTGGAAGCACAATCAAAAAAGGCAGCACATTTGGAAGCACCATCAATAAAAAGAAGGAAGCACATTTTGGAAGCACCATCAAAAGGCAGCACATTTGGTAACACAAGTTACGAGAACTAAGTCTTAGTTAGAAATCAGAATGCAAGAAATAAAAACATTAAATTTTTACTTTTTAATATTTAATTTATTTCTTAAGATTATACAAATAGAAGTAAAATAAGCCATTATTGTATGTAGCCAGCTTTCCTCAGTTCTTCGAGTATGAAGGATATTTCTTTTATGCACGAATAGTTTCCTGCACAAAGCGAGCCATGTAGAAGTCTTAGCTGGTCAACCAATATGTTTGGATCTTTCCACGATGTGTAATCAATCTCTTCTACCACCATTTCACTTGCTTGTTTATTATAAATACTTTTAATATCACAATCGTCCCAGTGATCATAATAAGCGTTATCAGATTTATTTATTATAACACATCGTTTCCATCGTTTCGGTCTCAGGACACCGTTACATTCTTCGATCTTGTCAGCTTTAGGTGCTTCATCACAGTCTATGCTTTTGTCAACAGCCTCAGAGTCACTGTTACAATCACTGTAGAAGACATCCTCTTCACCCAGATTACCATATGAATTCGATATCGATGATGTCGAAGTGCCATTATCGTCTTCATGCTTCCTTTTTAGGAGTCCATCATTTTTACAAAGTAAGAAAGATCTACTTGAATTCGGCTGGAATGTATTCTCACTTTTCACGTTAAGGATTCTTCCATTGTCTTCATTCTTCCATAAATCATCATCGTCCTTCAATTTAAGTTCTTCGTCGAGATCGGAAGAGCCACGAACATAATCTCTCTCAAGACAAGGAAAATTATTGTCGTAATGCAGATCACTATTCCTTAGTCTAGTAGATCCATCGTTGTACTCTGGCTTGTACGCAGGCTTAACGTTACAAGTTCTGTCATGTCTTTTTAAGCTCTCTCTCCGCGTAAACGACTTGTTACATCGAACGCAACTTATCATATTGCGTAGTGGATTTTTAACACAGTCATTCTTCTGGTGTTGTCTTCCATTCTTTCTCAAGATAAATTCTTTGCTGCAAAACTTACACCTGTGTCCTTTCGATACAGCGACAGACACCGAATCAGGATTCATATTAGTTACTGTGACTAATGTTAGATACAAACAGACAGTTTTCCAATTGGAACCATTACTTAAATATAATTTTTTAAATATTTCTTAAGCGAGAGTTATCTCATGCAAAGGTACTTGTTGTAAGTAGTTCTGCTTTTCAACAACAGATGACACCACGTATTGCTTGCAGGTAAATATTATCTCTTTCTTTCATGCGGGATGCAGGATTCTCACTAACGATCGCAATACAGGGATGGCATCGCTAGACTCCAAGGAGAAGGTAGTTTGTTCATCCAGTTAGTGTTTCTCAGATTTCTCAGGGCATATATTATTATTATTTGAATGAATAATGATTTTTTTTAAATTCCACCTAATAAAAATAAAATAGAAGCACTCAGACAAAACCATCAGGGATGATGTCGTTTATAAACATCATAAATTACCATTTTTTTTTAAAAAAAGTCCAAACTTAATCCTGATTAAGCAAAGAGTTCACAAGCGGGCTTGTGCTAGAACTCTCATGTTGCTTAAGCAAAGAGTTCACAAGCGGGCTTGTGCTAGAACTCTCATGTTGCTTAAGCAAAGAGTTCACAAGCGGGCTTGTGCTAGAACTCTCATGTTGCTTAAGCAAAGAGTTCACAAGCCCGCTTGTGCTAAAACTCTCATGTTGCTTAAGCAAAGAGTTCACAAGCGGGCTTGTGCTAGAACTCTCATGTTGCTTAAGCAAAGAGTTCACAAGCGGGCTTGTGCTAGAACTCTCATGTTGCTTAAGCAAAGAGTTCACAAGCGGGCTTGTGCTAGAACTCTCATGTTGCTTAAGCAAAGAGTTCACAAACCCGCTTGTGCTAGAACTCTCATGTTGCTTAAGCAAAGAGTTCACAAGCGGGCTTGTGCTAGAACTCTCATGTTGCTTAATCAGGATTAAGTTTGGACTTTTTAAAAAAAAAAATGGTAATTTATGATGTTTATAAACGACATCATCCCTGATGGTTTTCTCTGAGTGCTTCTATTTTATTTTTATTAGGTGGAATTTAAAAAAAATCAGTATTCATTCAAATAATAATAATATATGCCCTGAGAAATCTGAGAAACACTAACTGGATGAACAAACTACCTTCTCCTTGGAGTCTAGCGATGCCATCCCTGTATTGCGATCGTTAGTGAGAATCCTGCATCCCGCATGAAAGAAAGAAATAATATTTACCTGCAAGCAATACGTGGTGTCATCTGTTGTTGAAAAGCAGAACTACTTACAACAAGTACCTTTGCATGAGATAACTCTCGCTTAAGAAATATTTAAAAAATTATATTTAAGTAATGGTTCCAATTGGAAAACTGTCTGTTTGTATCTAACATTAGTCACAGTAACTAATATGAATCCTGATTCGGTGTCTGTCGCTGTATCGAAAGGACACAGGTGTAAGTTTTGCAGCAAAGAATTTATCTTGAGAAAGAATGGAAGACAACACCAGAAGAATGACTGTGTTAAAAATCCACTACGCAATATGATAAGTTGCGTTCGATGTAACAAGTCGTTTACGCGGAGAGAGAGCTTAAAAAGACATGACAGAACTTGTAACGTTAAGCCTGCGTACAAGCCAGAGTACAACGATGGATCTACTAGACTAAGGAATAGTGATCTGCATTACGACAATAATTTTCCTTGTCTTGAGAGAGATTATGTTCGTGGCTCTTCCGATCTCGACGAAGAACTTAAATTGAAGGACGATGATGATTTATGGAAGAATGAAGACAATGGAAGAATCCTTAACGTGAAAAGTGAGAATACATTCCAGCCGAATTCAAGTAGATCTTTCTTACTTTGTAAAAATGATGGACTCCTAAAAAGGAAGCATGAAGACGATAATGGCACTTCGACATCATCGATATCGAATTCATATGGTAATCTGGGTGAAGAGGATGTCTTCTACAGTGATTGTAACAGTGACTCTGAGGCTGTTGACAAAAGCATAGACTGTGATGAAGCACCTAAAGCTGACAAGATCGAAGAATGTAACGGTGTCCTGAGACCGAAACGATGGAAACGATGTGTTATAATAAATAAATCTGATAACGCTTATTATGATCACTGGGACGATTGTGATATTAAAAGTATTTATAATAAACAAGCAAGTGAAATGGTGGTAGAAGAGATTGATTACACATCGTGGAAAGATCCAAACATATTGGTTGACCAGCTAAGACTTCTACATGGCTCGCTTTGTGCAGGAAACTATTCGTGCATAAAAGAAATATCCTTCATACTCGAAGAACTGAGGAAAGCTGGCTACATACAATAATGGCTTATTTTACTTCTATTTGTATAATCTTAAGAAATAAATTAAATATTAAAAAGTAAAAATTTAATGTTTTTATTTCTTGCATTCTGATTTCTAACTAAGACTTAGTTCTCGTAACTTGTGTTACCAAATGTGCTGCCTTTTGATGGTGCTTCCAAAATGTGCTTCCTTCTTTTTATTGATGGTGCTTCCAAATGTGCTGCCTTTTTTGATTGTGCTTCCAAAATGTGCTGCCTTTTTGATGGTGCTTCCAAAATGTGCTTCCTTTTTGTTGATGGTGCTTCCAAAATGTGCTTCCTTTTTGTTGATTGTGCTTCCGATTGTGCGTTGTTTCTATGATTGTGCTTCCTTTTTCGTTGAATGTGCTTCCAAATGTGCTTCCTTTTTGTGGATTGTGCTTCCAAATGTGCTTCCTTTTTGTGATTGTGCTTCCAAATGTGCTTCCTTTTTGTGATTGTGCTTCCGATTGTGCTTCCTTTTCTATGAATGTGCTTCCGATTGTGCTTCCTTTTTGTTGATTGTGCTTCCGATTGTGCGTTGTTTCTATGATTGTGCTTCCTTTTTCGTTGAATGTGCTTCAAAATGTGCTTCCTTTTTGTGGATTGTGCTTCCAAATGTGCTTCCTTTTTGTGATTGTGCTTCCAAATGTGCTTCCTTTTTGTGATTGTGCTTCCGATTGTGCTTCCTTTTCTATGAATGTGCTTCCGATTGTGCTTCCTTTTTGTTGATGGTGTTTACAAATGTGCTGCCTTTTCGTAGTCGGTGCTTCCAAATGTGCTGCCTTTTCGTTGTCGGTGCTGTCAAATGTGCTGCCTTTTCGTATTCGGTGCTTCCAAATGTGCTGCCTTTTCGTTGTCGGTGCTTCCAAATGTGCTGTTTTTTCGTAGTCGGTGCTTCCTATTGTGCTGCCTTTTCGTAGTCTGTGCTTCCAAATGTGCTGCCTTTTCGTAGTCGGTGCTTCCAAATTTGCTGCCTTTTTTGTTGATGGTACTTCTATTTTTTTAATGTTGTTTTGACTCTAGTATTTTAGTAAATTGTTCTTGATTTGACTAGCGTATTATTCAAACCAGTTAATGTATAAAAACGAGTCCTAGACAGCAGGACGCTCAATTTGTTACTGCCGTCGACGGTGTACGGATCACCTAGTTTGTTTCTTCTGGTGCATAAGTCGCGTAACTGCCTGTTCTTGAGACTTCGATGGCATCTTTACCGACTTTAACGTCGTACTCGATGGAGGATGTACCATCGACAGATATAAAGGATGATCGTCTGCTTGGGACTGTATTCACTAACACGAAGAAGAAAGATACACGCAAGCATAAAGCTAATGTTGGTGACATTGTGAGAATCTCCAAGCAGAAAGGTGTCTTTGAGAAAGGTTTCACGATGAATTGGAGTTCTGAACTTTTCCGTGTGACACATGTTCGTGAATCGAAACCCAGGACCTACTACCTCGAAGACTTGGACCACAAGCCTATTCGTGGTGGCTTCTATGCTGAAGAGATCCAGCCTACGATGTATCCGGACTTATATTTGGTGGAAAAAGTTCTCAAACGAAGAAATGGCCGGCCTTTTGTGAAATGGTGGGGTTTCCCGTCTCAATTTAATTCGTGGGTAGCAGATACAGAAATCGAGAAGCGCTAAAGGTGAATAACATCTCATTTACATATTTTTTTTTTCAAGTACTTAGTCATGATTATTGTTTATACATACATTGCATTATTTAAAGTACGATTATCGCACAGAAATTATCTCATGTCATTTATGTAGTTGGGTAGTCTAAATATATTTGGTTATTCAATTGTTCTAGCTCCTGTAGCATACGCCTGTTTTGTCTGCTGCGGGAGTGACGTCTGTGCTCGGGAAGAGGCTTTCACAGCAGCGCGTGTTCGGGCAGGAGGAAACACACAGAGCCACTCAGGGTGTTTGTGCCGTCAACCATAGGCTACGTCATGTTTTTGGAATGTGTTGTGCAGGATATTTCGAGCGAGTTCCGGGGTCACCGTAACTGCCGCCCAGTGGTGTGGGGGGGCTCTGACAACATCTCCATGCTAACGTGGTAGGTATAGAATTCATTCTGCTTTTGACCAAGCTCCAGTCAACATGGCTTCCACCAGTGTTTACGCGGAGAGTGTTTGCGATTGTAATTTAAACAGTGTTACGATGGACGATGTTCGGGAATTTGTAATGGAGGTAGTACGTCGCTACATAGGTATGGACTTTAATGATATACATTACCACCTTACATCCTCCACCCTCAACATTCTCGCTGAGTTCCCTGAGGAAGAGGAATTTATTACCTATTTATATCAGGCTGTTATGACCTGCATCGAGGCCGCAAAGGAAGCGCAAGAGGCGAACGAAGATGTGGATGAAGGAACGGATAGTGGCTTGGGGGATAGTGATGAAGACGAATTATAAATTTGTGTGTACTACGACACCAAAGGTTGTTACAACCAGTCTGACATTCAGCATCCTAGAGACAACATCAGCACTGCAGCCTTGCAGTCATACCTGTAGAACTAGCATCAGCCTTGCAGAGCTAGCACAGCTTCACACATCAGTTATCGTGAGTACTGGCAAAAATGACATTATTTCTCTGCAACATTCAGTGCCTCACATCACAAAAGGGGTATGTGGTTAAGCAACTTGCACCAATGTTCATCGTGGACGGTGATGTATTAAGGACCTACGAATACATATTCAAACCGCCATGTGACTGGTCCGAACTAGACAGGCTGTCGCAAAGCGAGAATCGTAAACTGACTTATGAAGTGCATGGACTCTCGTGGAACGAAGGTGAAGTGAGCTTTGACCAAATCTCATCAGTGTTATGTGACATCATCAACCCTGAAGAAGGATATTTAGTGTACGTTCTAGGAGACAAACAAAAATTTATCTTGAGTGAACTGTGCAGTGCCAACATTGTTGATTTACATAATGAAAGAAACTGTCCTAGCTTGAACAAACTTTTAAAAGACTTATGGAAACCGCCTGGATAAATGTATAAAAATGTATGGAAAATTCCATTGCGCCCATTGTAATGTTCAGCTACTTAAAATTCTGGCTATTCGACCATCCATACTACTATGTATAATTGGGTCTCGAGTTAATGTTGCCTTTGTCACTATGATGTGTAGTGTGTGAATATTATGTACTTTTATTACTCGTTATTTACTTCTTTTAAATCATCGATTGTTCTTACCCCTTGCTGTTTGTAATAAGATTTAAATAAATATGTGTTTAACATTTACGTTGTTTGCTTTAATTTCAAAACATTTAATTGCCGCTATTATTGAATTGTAACTATAAGTTATTAACCTCCTCAGCTAGAGTGATTGCTTTAATACATAAATTGTAACACTACCTTCGAGATGTCTTCCGCCACTACGAGAAGAAGAGAGAGAGACTCTACACAACACCAATATTTTATAAATACTCTATCATATTTAATAAACATACATTATTAATTAATAATAATATGGCTACAGGTTCCAAACTTATCCCGACTTGTCTAGACTGACTACATAACACTTGGCGTCATCCGGCAGTAACTTTAAGAATTAAAGATGGTGTCGGTGGTGCACTCCGGCGGTAACTTTAAGAATTAAAGATGGCGGCAGTGGCACTCTGGTAGCAACACTAGGAACTAAAAATGGCGACGGTGGCGTCATCTGGTATCGATTATATTAACTAAAATATGGCGACGGTGGCGCCATCTACCAACCAACTTGAGAACCAAGATGGCGGCGCCTCTGGCAACTAATTTTGAATTTGGCGCGCGATACTAGCGACATCTACCAGCCAACTTGAGAACCAAGATGGCGGCGCCTCTGGCAACTAATTTTGAATTTGGCGCGCGATACTAGCGACATCTACCAGCCAACTTGAGAACCAAGATGGCGGCGCCTCTGGCAACTAATTTTGAATTTGGCGCGCGATACTAGCGACATCTAGCAGCCAACTTGAGAACCAAGATGGCGGCGCCTCTGGCAACTAATTTTTGAATTTGGCGCGCGATACTAGCGACATCTACCAGCCAACTTGAGAACCAAGATGGCGGCATGCGACACCTGCCTGCCGACTCCCTAACTAATATTTTGAATTTGGCGCCATCTGGTAGTCTGTGCTAGAATTAAAGATGGCGATGGTATAATAATAATTTGAATTTCATGCATTTGGGAAGGCAAAGACACCCTCCCCCCTTTTATCATAAAACTTGACGTCAGTACGTGGCATATATAGATTATTTATTCTACGTGGCATATATAGATTATTTATTCCACCATATCCCAATTGGTCTCGTGGTCTAGTGGTCAAGGTGTCCGCCTCGTAACCACGACATCCTGGACGTTTTCACGTCCCATGGATCGAATCCCAGCCTCGGCACTGAAAATATTTTAGTTAAAATAAAATAATCCCTGCTGCTATCTGGTGGCGACCAACAGAACTATATGACGTCACAAGATGGCTGCCTCCAGCAGACGAAAACAAGATGGCGGCCACCAGCAGACGAAAACAAGATGGCGGCCACCAGCAGACGAAACAAGATGGCGGCTGATGATTACATCGAATTTCAAAAGTTCGAAAAAAAAATTCGAATCCAAGATGGCGGCCGTGACGAAAAGTGCAACGGTGACGTCACGATTCGAAGTTGGTGGAAATTTCTAGAAATATAAAATGGTGGATGGATTAGCATGGATTAACATATGGATTAGCATGGATTAACATATGGATTAGCATAGATTGGCATACGAATTGGCATAGATTGGCATAGATTAGCATAGATTAGCATACGGATTGGCATAGATTGGCATAGATTAGCATAGATTAGCATAGATTGACAAGGTCAAGGTCAAAGGTCATGATGACGTCATCCAAGATGGCCGCCGATGACGTCATCCAAGATGGCGGGCTCCTGGCTCCTGCGCCTGTGCTTGAACCCCCCATTTCCAACTACTGATAAGTAATATCAGAATAACATGTTAACGGAAATTGGCAGGTAATAGAGTTAATGTGTTATGATTGGGAAACAGGCCAGGAAAGGATAGCCTAATTATATAGAGTTTTATTTCGTATCGAACATATATACTATTGATAACATTACCAAAATTAAAAATGTCTGTCCACAAATAAATTACACTTTCATTAAGTCAACAATCTACTCTCGCCATTCAAGTACCTTACCGCGCACTTCGGTTTCAACACATTGCCTCGCAATACTCACCATTCACGTCGCAAACACATCCCAGTTTCATAGAGCCTTCGGTCCACGATGCAACGATCTTTGCACACGAAGCCCGTCACTCGTCGCCCGCCATCGCTTGCCAAGGGTTCACTTAACATCTTCACTTCACTGCCCTCGCAGGTCACTCACGCGGATCCGCCAGGGCCGCCACCATCCTCCGTCACTTCACGACTCCCCGCGCAGGTCAACATTTGACGTGACAACGTCTAATAAATCGATGAACGCCGGCTGCACGCACGAAAAAGTGTCCCGTTACGCCCATTGTTCCGTTACGCTGTGCCCCGTTACGCTCATTGTTACGTTACGCTGTGCCCCGTTACGCTCATTGTACGCTTGCGCCGCATCTATCTCTCTTCCACTCGACTGTTTATAAAGTGAAGAGAAAAGTTAATGTGGTTTTCATTGCTTATTACAACAACAATTTCGGCTATAAAGGTTAATTATTCTTGCATTTTAAAAATCTGATTACTCGTATAATTTCAAGTATTTATTCATTGATTATTAAAATTAAAATGATTTAATTTTATTCATAAAGTATGCAATCATTTCATCAATATTTTGTTATGACGTTGTCACGTTAAACTATCGTCCATAAACCGACTTTACAGACAAAATTTATTTTTTTCTTAAAAACCTGCCTAGTCCCGACCCGGAAAGATCTTGCAGCCTTTTGAAGTGTCACGTCGTCAGAATCCCCGACTGAACACTCGAAGCTGCGAGAACAAAGGCGTACCAGTTACGCCACTTAACTCAGACAGGGATCTGGGAACGTGCTGTCAAACACTCGAGAGACAAGGATTACAGCGGAGGTATTGGAGCTACCATTCCAGGAGGTGAAAACTCCTTTTGAACACCAGCTGCGATGGCCGGCTCGCCGGACCGTCTGGCCTGCCTCGATGCCTCGTCTCTAGTATCCTCGTAACAGTGCACCCTCCTTATACCTGCTGTTTGTCCCGAACAGGTAACAATATGCTGCTGTTGTCCGTGCTGCGATGTCATCCTACGTGTACTTGATATGACCCTTCATGACAGATATAACTTCATGGCCGTAATCCAACAATTTGGGATATTAGGTCTTCTTTGAGATTATTCTGGACCCCCTTCTTCTTTATTGGTTATCGTGGCGTCTCTTTTGTCATCAGACAGTCCCACTAGGTACGTTCCCATTCCGGGCACCTCAATTGAATATGCCGTAGTTCTTGGTATGCGAAGCTTCGTGAGCGACTTCCTGTTCTTCGAACCCGAAGATTCTCCACCTTCTTAACTCTATCACATCACTGTAATTTCGTCGGCACGATTTGACTGTAGCTCTGGATATGCCCTCGTTATCGGCATGCGAAGCATAGAGGGCGACTTTCAGACCTCCGAAACTGTAAACCATGCAACAGCTTTCTTAATGCACCAAGAATATTTCCTTCGTTAAACTACTGAAAATGGCATTCACAACGTGGTAAGTTCCTGTTACCGTTCGCCTCGCCCTAATGCTCATGTTCCTTGAAGCAATGCAGGCATCTTCAATTTCCAGGGTGTGAACAAGAGCATCGCAGCTCTTTTGGCGGACTAAATGAAGGTTTTGCTGGATCTCTGCATACACGAGTCCATCTATAATTGTACTAAACGCTAGCTTCTGTCGGAGCTCTGCAGGGGCCTCCGGGTTAAGCAAGTTGCACAAGTCTCTCGACGCCACCTTCGAATTCCTGGAGTGTTTCCGAGGATCGCTGTTGACATGTTTTGAAAGCAGCCCTGCACACCTCACCCATGTGTCGGTCACCATACCTCAGTTTAAGAGCTTCTACTAATGCAGCATAGTCCTTGTAGCCCGGAAACTGGTATGGTCCACAGCAGTTATAGGGCAGATCCTCGAAAGACCAAGACGAGTGATGTAGTTTTCTCTTCCTCGCTCCACGCATTCACTTCAGCAGCTGCCTCGAACTGTCGCCTGTATTCTGTCCACGAAGACTGGTCATAGCAGGTGGGGAGCTTGAATTTTGGGTGGCCGTTAGTAGAGATTTTTACCTTGACCTCCTCGGAGGCACTCTTACAGTTTGTAGCATCTGTTACTTCCTTAATCATTCGTAGGCATTCTTCAGTTTCAGCTGATACACACTGTTGAAAGTCTGCTCGAGCTGAGTTATCTGTTGTGCCATTAGTTCTTCATGTTCAGCTGGATTCTGATTTAAACATTGCACCTCTCAATGGAACTGGATGCTAGTTTCGTTAATCTTATTAATTTATTATTGAGCAGCCACACACTCACACCGCATGCCTTTTTAGGCAAAATTCGGCAAATTTTTCCTGTAATTTTTGGCAAGTTTTGGGAAATTTTTTAAAGGTAAAGTTCAAGTTCATCTAATATGGCCGCCATGACGTCACAAACCAAGTTGGCGGACCAGCATCAGTCACCTCACAACAGATCTAGACGAAGGAGGAACATTTATATAATACTCACAATTATTTCATTTTCAACTAAATGGACTTAAAATTTTGGGTGTTCCAAGACCACTGAAATTTAAATGATTTGTTATTCGAAATCTGGACTTGGCATGGATTGGATGTTTTTGATTGCATGCTAAAGTTGTAAACTTATACACTTCATTCCAATCACTCAAAAGCTTTATCTTGCAGATGAAGTTAAACATCTGTCAAATTATTAATTTTTAACTTTACAGTTTTCTTTCTTAGAGCAGATAATGCTAATGGTATGATTGTATTTATAATGAACATTACTAAACATATAAAAATAAGTACAGTTTCCATAACTTCGAAATGCTAGCTTGAAAATATTATTTTACAAACAGAAATGACAATTTTATGTTTTTATAATGTTCACTTTAAGGTTAAAAAACGTAAACACTGTACCTGGAACGGCAGGGAGATGTGGATGTTGAGTCAACCATTCCTTCAGGTTACTGATGTCCTCTCTTCTTAAGCATGGGTTGTTTTGGTACTCCTCCTCCAAGGACAAAGGGCTCATGATGTACTGTAACAAAAAGTTCAGTTGTATTCTTTTTTTTTGCTTTTGAAAGTGTTTACACTGAATGAGTCTGCTCTTTACCAAAAAAACTTTGGCTCTAGGTTCATCACGAAAAGGAAAAGTTGAAAAGAAAAAATATATATACGATTTATGATGTAAAGTTTTCCACTGAACAACTGGTTTATTGAAGAAAGTATACAAAGAATTAAATGTGTAACTCTAAGTGTGTTGATAATATTTAATCGACCACTGCAAAACTTGTCTTGTTGTGCAGTATTTTTATAGACATAATTGAGAGTAGTAACAAGAAGCGAAGGCACAATTTCATTTCATGGGAGAGGGGGAAAGTAATGTTTTTTTTACCGCTTGTTTACTTTAAAGTTCATTTTTTTTGTTGGTGGGGATGCAATATATTTTTTATGATTGTAAAGGCGGGTTGGATATATCCTTCTGAACTCTCCCCCCCCCCCCCCCCCTCGCATATACCGCTGGGAACAAGTCACAAATTGTATGGGAAGAATGAAAACCACCCCAAATATTTCCATCAAATAATCTTACGACAGCGACAAGTTTTGCGATGGTCGTGAAATGAGCATGTTTCAATGGAAATTTTCCCGTTTTGTGGGAATTTGAAGATGGGTGTTTCAAAACTTAAGCTTACAAATCAGTATTTTGGTAACAATTGGTAGAAAAGCTGCAAAACTGTATTTCAACCCTAAATAGCAGTTTCCAGTAACCGTAAAGGTGACCACTTATAGTTTTGTAAAATGAGCTTTATGTTTATTTTACACAGGCTATAGTTGATAAATACTGATACATTATCAAAAACCTCATTGATGTCTATAATCTTAAACTGAAAATTTGATATTGAATAATAATTTGCCAAAGATATTAGATATTAGAAATTTTTCAGTAAAACATTTGAAAAGGACTAAATTATTTAAATATTTGTAATAATTTTAGATTTTTGAAATAAATTATTTGAAATTAAAATTTTACCATGTTGTGTAAGACTGTACAATTTAAGATTTTTATAAATAATATATCTAGTAAATTCAAGTTTAGATAGTTAAACATTTTATCACTTAGCTTTACCACAAAATTAGAAATTTTCTGACGAATGATACTTATTACTCAAAAAGCTTTTAAAATAAAATAAAAACGTTTCGTACCAAAAACATCTTTTTTATAATGCAAGTGCATGCTTCTTAGTTATATAAAAGTAAATTTAGTTACATGTTTGCTCTAAACATTTAGGGTATTATTTCTTTTTTAAATTCATATCATATTAAAATATGACAATTTGTAACATTGTCAGGAATTATGAGTTTAATTTATAAGTGTACTTAAACTCCCTGCCAAAATGGAATATAAAAAAACCTGACTGTGTGATTATGGTAACCATTTACGTGCAACTTCTTATAGCTACATTCCCATTTTATCACTGACAAAACTTCTAGAAAATCAAAATAATTCAGAAAATGTTAACTGTGTTAAGTTTTTATATAAAACAACATTAAAATCATTTGTAAACATTGTTTTCTTTGAAAGTGGTGTTGTATGTACTAGCTAAATGTATAGTAGGTGTTCTGCAAATAATTAGAATAAATCATTTTACTTTTTTATGTTAAAAAATTTATATGTTTAAAATAATATATATTTGTTTGAATTAATCCGTTTAAGTAGTAATTGAGTATTAGAAAGACTATTACTGACACCATAAATTTTAATAAATATGTATTTCTGTTCTTATTAAAGATATTTGTTGGGTTATTATTTGCTTAATTAGCTTCTGAACTCAGAAACATTAATATCTTTCTAAAAAACATAAACCATGACAAAAGTTAAATTGCATAAAACAATTATGTAATAATACGTAGAAATGTTTCCTGACACGAAATACGCAAACTGTAGAAAAGCTTACACAGTAAATATATAAAAAAATAATTTGGCAATTTCGCATTAATCTAATTATAACGTTAATACTTATGTACAGTCTACAAGCTTTGAAATAAAACAAATCATTCTCAATTATTTTATAAAGTACTTGTAAATTTCTGTACCAGAACATTTTAGAAACCCTTTATCATTTCAAGAAAATGCTTAAAAATATTTGATGAATTTTTGCGCTACATCAATTATCGTCTCTTAGTTAGCCACTAAGTTTTTCAAAATTATTTATAACGAGAACAACTTCATTAAACGTTTAGCACAAAAGAACGCAGGCTTGGCTAATTAAATCGAATTAGCGTATCTCAGTGTAAAAATATAATTGTGCTCTCCAACCAGGTTTTTTTTTTTTTTTTTTTTTTTTAAAGTATTGTTATCGGCTTTCCATTCGGAACGAAAGGAGCGTGCGTACACTGTTTTATTTAAAGGGGGAGAAATAAGATACGAAAGACGCCATCATGATTTGAAATGTTTTGAGCACCTTAATTAATTAAAAACTGACATTTTCCACATTCTGCTTTTGTTAAAGTATGGTATAATACTGAATGAAATACTTAAAATTGATAGTGACTCATAGCTACAAATATTTTCTTCCTGGGAATTCATTAGCGTTCAGCAGTTAATTAATTTGTAGAGACCGGAAAAATTCGCGGATTCATTCAGCGATAGACTAGAATTCAAATAAATATACCTCTTCGATTATTTTGCTATTGGCTTACTGTTCATCTGGACGCATCTCAACCAATTATAAACCCTCAACCAAAGAAGGATCGAATTACAGACGAACCAGCCGAGACGACTCACAAGTCGGCAGCCAATGAACTTGCGTTATTTGCCCGAGTGTACAGGAGAATGTGCAGTCTATCCTGAAATCCATCGAAACCGCGAATTTTTCCGGTCTCTATTCATTTGTGATTAAAAGCAGCTGTTATAATTCTGTTTTAATACTACACTATCACATCTCTTCTAAAACATCTGGTGTACAGAGCTTGAGAAAAAAAAAAACACGCGATTAGAAAACATTTCGAAGACATCCGTGCGGTGTCTGGTTACGAAAAACTCTCAAGAATATGTTGATAGCGGATGAGTATGGTCCTGTTTCCGTATTTTGCATTTAAAATGTTTTTATTTATGTTTTATTTTATTAGCATGGAAATTATTAAAACGCTTGATTTCAGAGTAATATTAAGTATGTAAATAACCGGTAGAGATTCTTGAAATAACTCAAGGGTCTTGCATTGCATATTTATCTTAGTTTCTACGTCATATAATGGCATGGTTAACACTCAAATATCATAGTTGCCCAACGCACGACGTAAGAATGCGCACTAGTCAACAGCCACTAGAGGCGATGTACCGTTAAAACCACCAGCGAGCGTCGCACTTATCATCCCGCCTCACCAACACAATTTACACTCCTGAATATGAGGGCCCTTAAATTTATTATCTCTACCGTAACAAAGGCATATTTTCAATATCAGATAGGTCATTACAAGTGAAACACTTGAAACAAATATGGCGTCTCACAGTTCCTATCTCTCCGCCTTTATTTTATCGGCCGCTGAATAATGGTGAGGTGAAAGAAATGGCAGAAGTCAGAGGCGTAAATATCTGGATTCTCAAAAGAATGAAGAAAAAAAAGGTGGGGGGAAGTTGCAAACGGCCCATGAATTTTGCGTGTGTGTTTTAACCGTCTCAAGTCATCTCTGGATAGGTTGTTTGCATGTTGTGTACTTGCCCATACGTGGGCCTATATGCATGCAATAGGCAGAAAACTTTAAAACCTGGAGAAAGTTTTCCCTAAAACAAAGTTCTGTTGTTTGTAATCATCAAACCGGTTTCAGAGTTCATATTTTGGAAGCGAAAGTGGGTCCTACTCAGTGATAGGTTTTTTGGGAAGGGGAGCAGTCATCTAAGCCCGGGGTAATAACCATCACAATAATACTTTACTAGAACTTTTTCAAAGTAATATGATTTTAAATAATATTTTAAACGTTTATAAATTTAATCCAAATAAATAAGGGAACATAACCTCACTTATATAAATACATTTAAAAAAATGTATAAACATATTTTCTATCACTAATATCCACAATAAATAAATGTTAATAGATAAATGGACCAGTTTTCATTAACATTCACTAAAATATGTATATGATTAAAAACCAAATATTTTTTATTTGTCAAACATCTACAACAACATTTTTATGGAACTTAATTTTTTTTCCAATGCCCAGTAATTTATTTTGTTTTTATTATTTATTTTAAGTGTTAAGTTTAAGTGTGCAATCTAGACAAGTTTCAGTTGGTGCAAACAACCCAGATCTCTTGCTTCGTTGCTTCCACAGAGATCGGGGTACGACAGATGAACCGACAGTATCAAGCAAGTATTATCTCAAGTGTAGAACGTGACAGACATAGCAGTGAGTCGGCGAGTTATCACCACGTGCTTGCGATAAACATTCCCCTTCCCTTTTTTTTAGGTTTTTAATGCATCGAAACTTTGCTGCTATTTGGGTAAGGTATGCCACTTTACAAGTCATTATTTTATATTTACGTTCAACACGGTTCAACTTGTGCACTATTTTAGTGACATGTTTACACACATGAAATATATGTATGTACATATATAAAGCACACTTTTTGCCATAATGAGCTCTTAGTTTTGTTTTAAATTTTGCGTGTTACTTCAGTTAAAAGAGTCGAATGGAATAATTGAAGGAACTCATTTAGGAATTTAAAAAAAAAACCTTGTATGATTAAGTATTTAAATTTCTTTCAAAAAACATCTACTTCATATTTCCTAGGCTCATAAATTTAAAAATTGTGAGAATTTTAAAAAGATAGGTTAAAATTATATAAATACTTCTAAAAAATATATATATTTTTAAATATCACGTAGTGGCCAAAAGCATTGTCTTTAAATATAGAATTCTTTGGTAATTAATTTTATAAAATTATTTTTATCATACGTACGGCAAAAATATTTTTATGAAATTTTTCCAGATGATCAAACAAAAATTATTAACACTAGCTACTAGCTTTGCTCATGTAATTTCTAAATATTGTTAAAATCATACCATTAAATTAAAAGTATGTAAATAATTTCAAACATGTTTACTTAATAAATATACATAATAGATTGTCAGTTTCTAAAATTAATTATTCCATAACAAAACTGTTTAAGAATGATAATTTTATGTGGTTATGTGTAGACTTTTAAATTTTTATTATTAGGTATCTGATTTTAAAACTACTGTTTAAAAGTGTTCGAAGATATATATTACCTTATCAAAATCACACTTAGCTCATTTATATTTTATTAGGTAGACAATTAAAAAAATTGTTAAATCTGCACCTATTTAATCTTAAATATTAAGTATGCCATTTTTTACACTAACACTTTGTTTACTATGGTCAAAGATATGATTAGAATAATAAAATAATTTCACCTTACTGCATATAACGCCCATTATTTATGGCTGTTTGATATAATCGCATCTTTATTTTAAATGTAAATTAGAAATATAAAATTTCTTATCGAACGTATTATTATTTGATTCTAAGTTTACATACCGTTAGTAAAAAAAATTACCAAATTTTTTACCCCTCTCCTTTTTTCCCACTACGATGCCAACGTAAAAAATTCATAACAAAGTAAACAAAAAAACAGAAATTTTTGTTTCTTCTAACCGTAGATGAGAACTACAATATATTTATAACAAACTTAGTAGTATATAATAGGGGCTCCGAGATCAGGCGCCAGGCGCTGGTGCTTGGTGCCGGTGTCCGCCATCTTGGTTTGTGACGTCACGGCGGCAAAAATTCCTCAAAATTCCTCAAAAATGACTCAAAATGACTCAAAATTTCCCGTTTTCGAGGGAAAAATTCCCGTTTCGAGGAAAAATTAGGATTTAAAAAAACCACAAATGTCTTTTGCCTTAGAAAGAACACCAATTCCTAAAATAGGCTTAAGCATCCTTAACTCAAGCCTCAGTTAAGCCATTTCTAGGAATAAGGATACCTTGACCTTTGACCTTGACCCCGACGGCCATCTTGGATCCACCATCTTAGATCCGCCATTGTGTTCTCGAACATTCCGTCGATGTGTTATCCGCCATTTTGAATTATGACGTCACCGTTGCAATTTTCGTTACGCTCGCCATCTTTAACTTTTTTATTATCCGATTTTAATGAAAATTTTTTTAAAAATTATAAAAAAATTCACTTAATAAAATTTTAATCAAAAATATCGAAAAAACATATATTTACGACACGGAGCTCGGAGTCCTCGGTTCGAACCCGGTGAGGGCAAAAAAAATAAAAATGGTGACCGATCCTTCCCCTGTGGCGGGGTGCTGGCAGACTGACCCCCACCACTTATGTCAATGCACATATACCATCAGGTAGTATGACGTCATGTCCGCCATCTTGAAATTTGGACGCCATCTTGAAAATCTTTATTTATTATCCGATTTTAATGAAAAAAATTCCAAAATTCATCAAAAAATTAACGTATTTAAATTCTGTTTGATTATATCGATGTACGTCCTTGGTTCGATTCCCGACGAGAGTAAACAGTCGATCCTTCCTCCATGAAAGCTACCTAGACTGATCTATCACCACCAATACCAAGGTATATATCGTCAACTGGTATGACATCATGTCCGCCATCTTGTCTTCATCCACTGGAGACCACTATCTTGTTTTCGTGTGCTAGAGTGTACCGATATCATGTAGTATAATTATCTGGTCACCACACCTTTGACCTTGACCTTGAACTTTGACCTTGACCTTGAAATTTGACCTTGAACTAGAACTTTGACCTTGACCTTGAAATTTGACCTTGACCTTGAAATTTGACCTTGACCTTGAACTTTGACCTTGACCTTGAAATTTGACATTGACCTTGAAATTTGACCTTGACCTTGAAATTTGACCTTGACCTTGAACTTTGACCTTGACCTTGAACTTTGACCTTGACCTTGAAATTTGACCTTGACCTTGTGATTTGACCTTGACCTTGACCTTGACCTTGAACTTTGACCTTGACCTTGAACTTTGACTTTGACCTTGAAATTTGACCTTGACCTTGAAATTTGACCTTGACCTTGAAATTTGACCTTGACCTTGAAATTTTACTTTGTCCTTGAAATTTGACTTTGTCCTTGATGTCCATCACGGATCCGTCATTTTATGTTCAGTACATGCTACCAGGAGCGACCACCTGCTGGAGTACACCATCTTGTGCGTGTACTCGTATTACCATCATGCTAGTTTTATTCTAACATGCTACAGTGCAGTAATCATTTATTACTGAGGTACCCACCATCTTAAAATTTGACCGCCATATTGAAATCATGTAATTATTTAGCTAGAAATGCGGGAAAAATTCCAATAGTCTCCGAAAAAATCATTTATTAATTTACAAATCGAATCGATGGATCCCTGTCCACGGTTAGATTCTTGACCAGAGACAGTTGTAACTAATTATTAAATAAATGTTAGGTTCTGTTTTCCATTACCTTTCGCGGAGTTTATTAATCATTCACTCTACGAAAATCAACTCAAGTCAATATACCGGACCAACGAATTAAATCAGTGCCGATTAGCCTATTATGAAAGTCTAATTTTTCAATAATCTGAATAACATATAAGCCGTTCATGTACAAAGCCACACATATAGATCCATTGCCTTCAGTCCAAGAGACCGAGTCATGTCATTATCAGACGTATAGGCTAGTCATTTCAGGACCACATGACCTTCGTAATCCATCGTGACATTTTTATACATTCTAAAGGACCAAGTAACCTTGTAAAATATTTTAGTAACACCAAGAGGTGATAAACTAGTAAATATTCAATCACTACATTTTGTACTACGCGCAGTCAACAAAAAAGGAAGCACCAACAACGAAAAGACAGCACCACCAACGAAAAGACAGCACATTTGGAAGCACCGACTACGAAAAGGCAGCACATTTGGAAGCACCGAAAACGAAAAGGCAGCACATTTGGAAGCACCGTCATCGAAAAGGCAGCACATTTGGAAGCACCGACAACGAAAAGGCAGCACATTTGGAAGCACCGACAACGAAAAGGCAGCACATTTGGAAGCACCGACAAAGAAAAGGCAGCACCGCCAACGAAAAGGAAGCACATTTGGAAGCACCGACAAAGAAAAGGCAGCACCGCCAACGAAAAGGAAGCACATTTGGAAGCACCGACAACGAAAAGGCAGCACCGCCAAAGAAAAGACAGCACATTTGGAAGCACCGACAACGAAAAGGAAGCACCATCAACGAAAAGACCGCACCGCCAACGAAAAGGAAGCACATTTGGAAGCACCGGCAAAGAAAAGGCAGCACCGCCCACGAAAAGGAAGCACATTTGGAAGCACCGACAACGAAAAGGAAGCACCATCAAAGAAAAGGCCGCACCGCCAACGAAAAGGAAGCACATTTGGAAGCACCGGCAAAGAAAAGGCAGCACCGCCCACGAAAAGGAAGCACATTTGGAAGCACCGACAAAGAAAAGGCAGCACCGACAACGAAAAGGCAGCACATTTGGAAGCACCGACAACGAAAAGACAGCACCGACAACGAAAAGGCAGCACATTTGGAAGCACCGACAACGAAAAGGCAGCACCGACAACGAAAAGGCAGCACATTTGGAAGCACCGACAAAGAAAAGGCAGCACCGCCAACGAAAAGGAAGCACATTTGGAAGCACCGACAAAGAAAAGGCAGCACCGCCAACGAAAAGTAAGCACATTTGGAAGCACCGACAACGAAAAGGCAGCACCGCCAAAGAAAAGACAGCACATTTGGAAGCACCGACAACGAAAAGGAAGCACCATCAACGAAAAGACCGCACCGCCAACGAAAAGGAAGCACATTTGGAAGCACCGGCAAAGAAAAGGCAGCACCGCCCACGAAAAGGAAGCACATTTGGAAGCACCGACAAAGAAAAGGCAGCACCGCCAACGAAAAGGAAGCACATTTGGAAGCACCGACAACGAAAAGGCAGCACCATCGACGAAAAGGAAGCACATTAATTTGTCATTGACTGCAATATTCATTGGTTCCAATATTCATTGGCTCCAATATTCATTGGCTCCAATATTCAATGGCTCCAATATTCAATGGCTCCAATATTCATTGACTCCAATATTCATTGGCTCCATCAGTCATTGACACCTACAGTCTTTTGGTTCCAAAAGTCTTTTGGCCCCAAATATATTAGGCTAGAATTCTTCGAGTCTAAGAGACTATGAGACCACATGGCTACAGAACTACGTGACTACGAATCTTCAAGTTTACGAGACTGCGAGGCTACAGAGCTACGAAGCCTCTAGTACACAGGTTTACGTGACTGCGAGGATACAGGACTACCAGTCTGCATGAGTACTTGACTACGAAGCTACTCGTCTACAAGGCTACAATTACAGCATCTGTTTTCGTCAGAATTTTCTCTTTTGCTCCAACTGCACCACCAGCATTATGTTATAAGATTACAAGGCCGCCTGCTTACGTAGCTTCAAGTCTACGAGGATACTTGGATACGTAGCTTCAATTCTACGAGGTCCTAAGACTTCATGACTACGCGACTTCGAGCCATGAGGTTACGAGATTACGTGACTACGAATCTTCATGTTTACGAGACTGCGAGGCTACAGAGCTACGAAGCCTCTAGAAAACGAGTTTACGTGACTGCGTGGATACAGGAATACAAGTCTGCATGAGTTCTTGACTACGAAGCTACTCGTCTGCAAGGCTCCAATTGACACATCTGTCTTCGATGGAATTTTCTCTTTTGCTACATCTACGCCATCAGCATTATGTTATAAGATTACAAAGCTACTTGCTTACGTAGCTTCAAGTCTACGAGGCTCCAATACATCATGACTACGAGACTACGAACCATAAGGTTACGAGACTATGCGATTGCAAGTCTTCAAGGTTACGTCATCGCGAGGCTATAGGGCTACGAAGCTTCCAGAACGCATGGTTACGAGAATGCATGACTAATTGGCCGCATGGCTACGAAACTTTATGTCTCTGACTGACTACAATAGCACTATTCAGTGGTGAGAGTTAATTTATTTCATGCAAAGGTACTTGCTGCAAGCAGTTCCGCTTTTCAACATCAGATGACGTCACGTTTTGCTTGCAGGTAAAATAATATTTATTTATTTTATGCGGGATGCGGGTTGTTCACTATCGCTCGCATAAGAAGAATGGCATCGATAGTCTTCAAGGAGAAGGAAGTTCGTCCTTCCTGCTAGTGCTTCTCAGATTTCTCACAGTCCGCCATCTTGGATTGCGACGTCACGGCTGCTATCTTGGATGGGTGTGACTTTGACCTTTGACCGAAACCGCAGGAATGATCGCAAGCACACGGATTAACCATCATAATATTGATAAGAATAATCAGGAGCACACGGAGAAAACCATCATAATATTGACAAGAATAATCAGGAGCACACGGAGAAAAACGACACATGTTTTCTTTGATATCATAAAATTACAGGAAAAAAATATTTAAAAATAAAAATAAATTAATAAAAAATTTTTTAAATAAAAACAAAAAATACATAAAATTCTGGCTTGTACTAGAACTCTATCTTTGCTCAACAATGATAAGTTTACAAGCTAGCAGAATCAGTTTATGTATTTTTTGTTTTTATTTTAATTTTTTTATTAATTTATTTTTATTTTTAAATATTTTTTTCCTGTAATTTTATGATATCAAAGAAAACATGTGTCGTTTTTCTCCGTGTGCTCCTGATTATTCTTGTCAATATTATGATGGTTTTCTCCGTGTGCTCCTGATTATTCTTATCAATATTATGATGGTTAATCCGTGTGCTTGCGATCATTCCTGCGGTTTCGGTCAAAGGTCAAAGTCACACCCATCCAAGATAGCAGCCGTGACGTCGCAATCCAAGATGGCGGACTGTGAGAAATCTGAGAAGCACTAGCAGGAAGGACGAACTTCCTTCTCCTTGAAGACTATCGATGCCATTCTTCTTATGCGAGCGATAGTGAACAACCCGCATCCCGCATAAAATAAATAAATATTATTTTACCTGCAAGCAAAACGTGACGTCATCTGATGTTGAAAAGCGGAACTGCTTGCAGCAAGTACCTTTGCATGAAATAAATTAACTCTCACCACTGAATAGTGCTATTGTAGTCAGTCAGAGACATAAAGTTTCGTAGCCATGCGGCCAATTAGTCATGCATTCTCGTAACCATGCGTTCTGGAAGCTTCGTAGCCCTATAGCCTCGCGATGACGTAACCTTGAAGACTTGCAATCGCATAGTCTCGTAACCTTATGGTTCGTAGTCTCGTAGTCATGATGTATTGGAGCCTCGTAGACTTGAAGCTACGTAAGCAAGTAGCTTTGTAATCTTATAACATAATGCTGATGGCGTAGATGTAGCAAAAGAGAAAATTCCATCGAAGACAGATGTGTCAATTGGAGCCTTGCAGACGAGTAGCTTCGTAGTCAAGAACTCATGCAGACTTGTATTCCTGTATCCACGCAGTCACGTAAACTCGTTTTCTAGAGGCTTCGTAGCTCTGTAGCCTCGCAGTCTCGTAAACATGAAGATTCGTAGTCACATAATCTCGTAACCTCATGGCTCGAAGTCGCGTAGTCATGAAGTCTTAGGACCTCGTAGAATTGAAGCTACGTATCCAAGTATCCTCGTAGACTTGAAGCTACGTAAGCAGGCGGCCTTGTAATCTTATAACATAATGCTGGTGGTGCAGTTGGAGCAAAAGAGAAAATTCTGACGAAAACAGATGCTGTAATTGTAGCCTTGTAGACGAGTAGCTTCGTAGTCAAGTACTCATGCAGACTGGTAGTCCTGTATCCTCGCAGTCACGTAAACCTGTGTACTAGAGGCTTCGTAGCTCTGTAGCCTCGCAGTCTCGTAAACTTGAAGATTCGTAGTCACGTAGTTCTGTAGCCATGTGGTCTCATAGTCTCTTAGACTCGAAGAATTCTAGCCTAATATATTTGGGGCCAAAAGACTTTTGGAACCAAAAGACTGTAGGTGTCAATGACTGATGGAGCCAATGAATATTGGAGTCAATGAATATTGGAGCCATTGAATATTGGAGCCATTGAATATTGGAGCCAATGAATATTGGAGCCAATGAATATTGGAACCAATGAATATTGCAGTCAATGACAAATTAATGTGCTTCCTTTTCGTCGATGGTGCTGCCTTTTCGTTGTCGGTGCTTCCAAATGTGCTTCCTTTTCGTTGGCGGTGCTGCCTTTTCTTTGGCGGTGCTTCCAAATGTGCTTCCTTTTCGTGGGCGGTGCTGCCTTTTCTTTACCGGTGCTTCCAAATGTGCTTCCTTTTCGTTGGCGGTGCGGTCTTTTCGTTGATGGTGCTTCCTTTTCGTTGTCGGTGCTTCCAAATGTGCTGTCTTTTCTTTGGCGGTGCTGCCTTTTCGTTGTCGGTGCTTCCAAATGTGCTTACTTTTCGTTGGCGGTGCTGCCTTTTCTTTGTCGGTGCTTCCAAATGTGCTTCCTTTTCGTTGGCGGTGCTGCCTTTTCTTTGTCGGTGCTTCCAAATGTTCTGCCTTTTCGTTGTCGGTGCTGCCTTTTCGTTGTCGGTGCTTCCAAATGTGCTGCCTTTTCGTTGTCGGTGCTGTCTTTTCGTTGTCGGTGCTTCCAAATGTGCTGCCTTTTCGTTGTCGGTGCTGCCTTTTCTTTGTCGGTGCTTCCAAATGTGCTTCCTTTTCGTGGGCGGTGCTGCCTTTTCTTTGCCGGTGCTTCCAAATGTGCTTCCTTTTCGTTGGCGGTGCGGCCTTTTCTTTGATGGTGCTTCCTTTTCGTTGTCGGTGCTTCCAAATGTGCTTCCTTTTCGTGGGCGGTGCTGCCTTTTCTTTGCCGGTGCTTCCAAATGTGCTTCCTTTTCGTTGGCGGTGCGGTCTTTTCGTTGATGGTGCTTCCTTTTCGTTGTCGGTGCTTCCAAATGTGCTGTCTTTTCTTTGGCGGTGCTGCCTTTTCGTTGTCGGTGCTTCCAAATGTGCTTCCTTTTCGTTGGCGGTGCTGCCTTTTCTTTGTCGGTGCTTCCAAATGTGCTTCCTTTTCGTTGGCGGTGCTGCCTTTTCTTTGTCGGTGCTTCCAAATGTGCTGCCTTTTCGTTGTCGGTGCTTCCAAATGTGCTGCCTTTTCGTTGTCGGTGCTTCCAAATGTGCTGCCTTTTCGATGACGGTGCTTCCAAATGTGCTGCCTTTTCGTTGTCGGTGCTTCCAAATGTGCTGCCTTTTCGTAGTCGGTGCTTCCAAATGTGCTGTCTTTTCGTTGGTGGTGCTGTCTTTTCGTTGTTGGTGCTTCCTTTTTTGTTGACTGCGCGTAGTACAAAATGTAGTGATTGAATATTTACTAGTTTATCACCTCTTGGTGTTACTAAAATATTTTACAAGGTTACTTGGTCCTTTAGAATGTATAAAAATGTCACGATGGATTACGAAGGTCATGTGGTCCTGAAATGACTAGCCTATACGTCTGATAATGACATGACTCGGTCTCTTGGACTGAAGGCAATTGATCTATATGTGTGGCTTTGTACATGAACGGCTTATATGTTATTCAGATTATTGAAAAATTAGACTTTCATAATAGGCTAATCGGCACTGATTTAATTCGTTGGTCCGGTATATTGACTTGAGTTGATTTTCGTAGAGTGAATGATTAATAAACTCCGCGAAAGGTAATGGAAAACAGAACCTAACATTTATTTAATAATTAGTTACAACTGTCTCTGGTCAAGAATCTAACCGTGGACAGGGATCCATCGATTCGATTTGTAAATTAATAAATGATTTTTTCGGAGACTATTGGAATTTTTCCCGCATTTCTAGCTAAATAATTACATGATTTCAATATGGCGGTCAAATTTTAAGATGGTGGGTACCTCAGTAATAAATGATTACTGCACTGTAGCATCTTAGAATAAAACTAGCATGATGGTAATACGAGTACACGCACAAGATGGTGTACTCCAGCAGGTGGTCGCTCCTGGTAGCATGTACTGAACATAAAATGACGGATCCGTGATGGACATCAAGGACAAAGTCAAATTTCAAGGACAAAGTAAAATTTCAAGATCAAAGTCAAATTTCAAGGTCAAGGTCAAATTTCTAGGTCAAGGTCAAATTTCAAGGTCAAGGTCAAATTTCAAGGTCAAGGTCAAATTTAAAGGTCAAGGTCAAAGTTCAAGGTCAAGGTCAAAGTTCAAGGTCAAGGTCAAAGTTCAAGGTCAAGGTCAAATCACAAGGTCAAGGTCAAATTTCAAGGTCAAGGGCAAAGTTCAAGGTCAAGGTCAAATTTCAAGGTCAAGGTCAAATTTCAAGGTCAAGGTCAAATTTCAAGGTCAAGGTCAAATTTCAAGGTCAAGGTCAAAGTTCAAGGTCAAGGTCAAATTTCAAGGTCAAGGTCAAATTTCAAGGTCAAGGTCAAATTTCAAGGTCAAGGTCAAAGTTCAAGTTCAAGGTCAAATTTCAAGGTCAAGGTCAAAGTTCAAGGTCAAGGTCAAAGGTGTGGTGACCAGATAATTATACTACATGATATCGGTACACTCTAGCACACGAAAACAAGATGGTGGTCTCCAGTGGATGAAGACAAGATGGCGGACATGATGTCATACCAGTTGACGATATATACCTTGGTATTGGTGGTGATAGATCAGTCTAGGTAGCTTTCATGGAGGAAGGATCGACTGTTTACTCTCGTCGGGAATCGAACCAAGGACGTACATCGATATAATCAAACAGAATTTAAATACGTTAATTTTTTGATGAATTTTGGATTTTTTTTCATTAAAATCGGATAATAAATAAAGATTTTTAAGATGGCGTCCAAATTTCAAGATGGCGGACATGACGTCATATTACCTGATGGTATATGTGCATTGACATAAGTGGTGGGGGTCAGTCTGCCAGCACCCCGCCACAGGGGAAGGATCGGTCACCATTTTTATTTTTTTTTGCCCTCACCGGGTTCGAACCGAGGACTCCGAGCTCCGTGTCGTAAATATATGTTTTTTCGATATTTTTGATTAAAATTTTATTAAGTGAATTTTTTTATAATTTTTAAAAAAATTTTCATTAAAATCGGATAATAAAAAAGTTAAAGATGGCGAGCGTAACGAAAATTGCAACGGTGACGTCATAATTCAAAATGGCGGATAACACATCGACGGAATGTTCGAGAACACAATGGCGGATCTAAGATGGTGGATCCAAGATGGCCGTCGGGGTCAAGGTCAAAGGTCAAGGTATCCTTATTCCTAGAAATGGCTTAACTGAGGCTTGAGTTAAGGATGCTTAAGCCTATTTTAGGAATTGGTGTTCTTTCTAAGGCAAAAGACATTTGTGGTTTTTTGAAATCCTAATTTTTCCTCGAAACGGGAATTTTTCCCTCGAAAACGGGAAATTTTGAGTCATTTTGAGTCATGTTTGAGGAATTTTGAGGAATTTTTGCCGCCGTGACGTCACAAACCAAGATGGCGGACACCGGCACCAAGCACCAGCGCCTGGCGCCTGATCTCGGAGCCCCTATTATATACTACTAAACTTATATTTATATCAGGTAAAATTTATCTTGCCAATACTGATTTAATGGATTCCATAAGTTTTTTTTTTTTAAATAATATTAACCCCTGTTACAAATTAACACGTGATATTTCGAGAACGTATACAATATGTAGGTTAAGGTATGTTTTTTTACCATTTAAAATAACTTACATAAAGTTTTATTCGATAAGAATATATTACTTTATAATGTTTAAAACCATATTTACAATATTAGAATTTTTTAAAAAGTATATCTTCGGCAAATTATAAAAATGAGTCGGTAAATTTTTCATGTTTATAAATAAATCATACCACATAACTTACATCCCAATTGATTAGCTTCAGAGATACGACTTTTATAATAGAACACTGACCGCCTTTTCACACCTTTTGCGGTCGAACATAGAAAAATGGTAAATATTAAAACATGATATTAAATCATAATTTTTTACATTATTATTTCTCAGTTTCTTAACTTCATTTTAATTTGCTTGGATATATGATTTATTAAAATAAAAACTAGTGTTTCACTGAGGTTGAATATCGAAAAATGATAAACGAACTCAACGTAACTAATTATTTACGTTATTCATGTTTAGTTTCTTACATCCAACATTATTTCTATGGAAATTTGAATTTTTAAAATTAAAGAAAACCTACACCTTTTTCACACCATTGAAACACGTCTTTGAAATCTTCTTGTTCAAGTGGATGGCGGGAGTGGACCTGGCCCTGCCAGGAAGGTAATTGTCGCTTGCGGAGTCGGAGCTGTTGCCGGCTCTAGTTATCCGAGACATGATCCAACAGGTCCACGGAATGGGTGCAAGGATACGAATATATAGCCTCTCCGCACCAAGAGGCAATCCTCTGCCTCCACGTGGGCACCGCTGCTGGGGGCGAATCGTGGTGACCATGTTGGGATGGGTAGCCTCAACCTCTGGTCATAGCATCACCTTAACTGAAGAGGACAATGCCGGGCGTAACCCTGCCGCAGTGCATCCTCAGTTGCATGGATGGGACTAGAAATGGTGAATTGGCTGAATCTGCAGGCAACAGCAGATGCAATTGAAATTTTTCTGTGGGGTTCGACTGCCGAGCCCCGGCGTCTCGGCCCCAAAAGTCCCCATAGTGAATGGATCAGGCCTATGGTAATGGATGGACCATGAAGGGCGCCCCTGTGTTTGGGTGCACCCGGGCTTAAAAAAGAGCTGTAAACCACTCGACTAGGTGTGATACGTTCCCCTAGTCCTGTGGTCGGGGGAGGTACAGAGGCAACCCCGAGACCCTCCAGCATACGCACAGTTGGTCTGTCATTTCTAGCCAGGGCTTCCTGTGATCGCCGCCGGATGAGTTCAGGCACTTCCGGGCCTTAATCGGCTGTAAATCTGCCGGGCCGAGATACATCAGGTCTGAGGGTTCCGAGGAGATTAGGACATCCTGTGGAGTAACTATGAAGAGTGGCAGTCGGTTAGCTGCTGGCGAACGGTCTGTCGAATCGACGTCAAGTTGGCAGTAGTAAGGGAATAATCCATGAAAGATTGATTGGTGTCCCGCTGAGGTTTCCTCCAAGGCCCTGGATTCTGATTGGGTAGGACGTACTTGGTAGTGGTGCTCCGATCGCTTGGAGCAGGCTTCAAGGGTTCCCTAGCCTGATGCGGAGTCGACGTGGTGAGCGACGACACAGCTCCGGTACTAGACTGGACAGCTATCACAGGCTTGGATAGGCCTCCACCGGACCACGGGTTCACTGGGTGTTTTGAGGGTTCCCGGTGTGATGTGGGAGATCGGGGAAGGCGCCAGCAGTGCTGATAAAGTCTTAAGGTTCAGGACACTGCCAACTGTTTGGTTAGCTGAGCGAGGTGTGGGGCTGAGGCGGCGACTATGCTGGATTGGTGGCCCTAGCCGCTGGTCATTGCTGAAGCTCTAATACCTTACCGATCAAAAAGAGGGAGTGATCACTAGCAGTTCTTTTTAAATTATATAGATCTGGAATGTATAAACGAACTGAAATGTTAATCCCACCCTACCCTGATAGGGCGCACATTTGGGAGGTGACCGTGAGAATGCCGGCCGTAGGTCGGAACAATCTGTCCAAGTGTGAAACATACTTAAACCATCTATAACGTTTGTTGGTGAGCAATTTTACATTTATTCGTTATGAACGCTCAGTATTACATTTCATAAGCCACACTTGTAAAACTTTTAAAGTGGTCATTTATAAATTGTATTTTTTTTGTAAATATTTTATTATACTAATATTTTACACAATGTCTATTGGTCTTGTGTTTTGGTATCACGCACTTTTTTATAAGTCAACACACTTCGCCTGGATAAATTTAGATACTAAATAACTTAGCATTATAACTAACTCAGCATTACGAGTTGTTTGCCTGTCAAAAGTAATTTTGTAGCTACAAATTTTGATAGTGTACAGTAGCAAGGCAATTAAAGCTGCTAGTTGTGTAGCCCGTGCAAAACGACTTCAACTGTGATAGCTATACACCCCCATTGCATTACAGCTAATGTCATCGTAATTTAAGGCTATTATTTATGCTAGTTATTTAGTTCACAGACTCCTGTACGCTGAGCCGGCTTGTACGATATGTGCTAAGATTATCGAAGCTCAGCGTTTTTAAATATTATATTCTCATGTCATCACAGTGTGTGAATTATAAAGCCCTTATGTTCAATTAATAACTTGTTACTTTGCACTTATAGTTTCAGCATAGGTACTTACTCTGCCAGCCCGTTTTACCTCTTGTTCCTCTGACCTGTTTTCACTGTTCAGGACAAAGGTTACAAAATGTAGACAGTAATTTTCCTCCTCATTCTAACGTCAAGTGTGCAAGATGTTGTCAAAGTTGTACAAGTACTTAACATTAGGTAGTGGGATAGGTAGACGTAATGGTTTTTTGAGATCTCTTCAGATAGTTTGATGAAAGTAAATAATTAATTTAATGTAATAATTTCATTTTCTCTTAGATGTAAACACCAAGTTTCCATAATTTCATCAGGAATTACCATAATACTACGTTAGAATTATTAAGGGGAATAAGGGGTGGTTTTTCGAAATATTAAGTGGACTGGTGTATGTATGTGAGATATGGATTTTTTTAAAATCGGAAATAGACAGTTACTTTCCACTTAATTTTAACGCCAAGCGTGAAAAAGTTCATTAATGAATACCTGTATTCTATTTAATGGGAGTGGAAAACGGGATGGGGTGATTTCTGAAACCTAAAGAATACCTACAGGAAGATGATGTCGGCTATTTTCAAAACAAGATAAAGCAGTAAATTTTCTCTTGTTTTTATCATTAGTTGTGTATATATATTTTTATATGCACCAACGTTATGATTTAAAACATAAAAAAGGGAGTGGGGTGATTTTTAAAAAATCCCATGTAGGCAATAACCTTACACTAATTTTCTAAATGATACGTAGAATAGTAATTTTCTTCTTATTTT
The DNA here is from genome assembly GCF_032445375.1 of Bacillus rossius redtenbacheri. NCBI lineage: Eukaryota > Metazoa > Arthropoda > Insecta > Phasmatodea > Bacillidae > Bacillus > Bacillus rossius. The sequence goes on along the minus strand of NC_086344.1, from coordinate 3,551,586 downwards.
AAATTTAATATATGAAAATTTTTATCATGCAGTACCGAAGGTGGGAAAAAGGGATGGGTTATTTTTATTTGTTTCCCCATTTTTTTATATAAATCATTTGAAGTCTGTAATTTCCCGCTTAATTCAAACACAAAGTATGCTAAATTTCATCATAGAGTAAAAAAAAAACTGTGTTTTAGGGATGGGAAAGGACGATGGGGGTGTGTTTACCTATTTAATGTAGACAGTGATCTGCCTATATGTTATACATCAATTATAGACATTACTTTTCCCCTGATTTTAAATAAAAAGTGAACAAAATTTGATCAAGACGTGCCAAAGTTCTGTTTTAAAAGGTAAAAACTGAGGGATGGAGTTGAGTTTTAGAAATCTTACTCAAACAGTGTCCTTCCACGTGTTTCGAAGATCTAGTGTGCATAGTTACATCACAATCAAGCGAATCCTTTATAAACGCATAAGTACGGGACCAACAAACAAACAAACATTATTTCTTATTGATTTCCCTACTACTGTTATCAAAGCGAACGTGTTTTTTTTTTCTTCTGATCGTCCTTCCTGCAGCAATGGAGCAACGGATTCAAATGATTTGTTTGCATCTATACATTTTATGGGCTGGAGAGTGACATAGACTACATATAACTATAAAACACCATCCCTTAGGGTGTGAAAAAGGGTAACAATCACTTTTATAACAGAAAATCATAGGAGGTAGGTCATAGACACACAAACAGTGAGTATGCGTATTTATCTATGTCCGCCACACGGTCATATAGTAAGGTATGGCATATTCCTATCCTTCTCATTGGCGAAACCCATCCGCTTAGTAAAGCTCGCTGCTGTTAGTGAATTTAAGGCACTAATAACAGTTTGGTTCAGAACTTGGTCGATAGATTGCGTTTCTTTGAATTTATAACGCGATATCGTTTGGTGCGTCCGTCACGTCTTGTCTAGGAGTTACCAGCCTTCCCGCGAAATGAAAATGAAGATTGGCGTCCCGGTTTTGCTAATGCGCAGCCTTGATTCACCGATATTGCGCAATCATTGGGACTTTGAAATCAAAATTTCCCGTTTTTCAAGTGTCCTACAGACTTGAAACTTGGTAGTGGTGTTCCTTATATTAAGTTTTTAGCCCGGGAAACCCCAGGTACTGCATTTATTAGATTATAATTACTTTTATTGCTTTGATAACTGCTAATGCTACATAAACGTGTGCAATCTCCATATATATTTCAAATAACTTCAAGAATTGTCTATGACAAGAACCCTGATTTTTTATTATAGTTTATATCAGATTTTTAGCAGAAATCAGTGTTTAGTTTTTAATTTATTTGCGTATTTATAACTGGAATCAAACATGAATAGTACAAAAAATAAAAATTACTCACTTTTTGCCATAAACTTTATAAGCAATGGGGATTTTTTTTATTTACTGAGATATAAATTATTTTCTGGTTAAGACATTATATCTAATTTAAATTTAATATGTTTAAGTCAGTATTTTAATATTTATTATATAGATAAATAAATCAATTTGCAACCCTAATACCCCGTAAAATTATACTTTTCTTTATGTCATCTCTGTATGGTATCAGATATTGACTTTTTATTTTCTTGTTTGTTGTATAAAACATTTTATTTATACTAAAAATAAGGCACGTTAATTTAAATAACACATTTTAGCTTAGAATACCTGAATAACTTGTTAAATAAAAGTCAAAACTAAAGGTTTGTTTATATACTATATTTTACACTTTATTACACAAGAAGGTAATTCAAGTTAATTGCGTTGCCGTTGCATAACATTGCATAATGTACATACATGCTATGAAATCTTTGTTGCTCTGCAGCCTACTGCTGCGGAAGCAAGAAAGCGCTTAAGGTGACACAAACGCGCTAATTACCTTCTTCGCCGCCTCTATGTGCAGTGCAGTGAACTGACAGGTATTTATTTTTTAAATAGTCGTGTATCAGTGCGAGCAAACTAAACATGCTTTAACTAAGATGGCTTTATGTTTAAAGAAACACAAATTTACCGATTAAATAAATAATAAAGACCTCACAGGTGGGACATTTTATGAAGAATTTGTAGTAAGGAGTCATGTTTATATGTTTGCAATGTTGTTAATTTTTTTATTGATATGTTTGAAATAAATTCGCCATAGGAATATAAAGCGTTGCACTAACTTGTTACTTGACAACACGTTACGTAATATTTAGAATTCATTTTAAACGTAATAATTAATATACACTACACACAGGTCCCGTTTGAAAAGAATAATCGTGTTGGAATTACAATTTCGCGACAAGTTCAACGCGATGGACACGACGCGAATAAAATATTTTAAATATTTTTCTAATCAATATTACGTTCGACATACCTGTGACATCAGCACTAACAAATTCACGGGCGCGAATGACTAACGACAGGGCAGATTTTTCTATTTTAATCGAATCGCGTCGCAAGCCCGACGTTACTGAAATGGGTGTCAACATTTTGTTCGTGTATACGGAGTGCTAGACTTGTTCGTTAGTATTGAAGGTTTTGTTTACTAGAATAATTTGTGAAATATTTTAAGTGTGTTAATACATAATATAAAATGCTTTTAAAACTGTCGATAAAGACTAACTTGTTAACACTGATTTTATTTATTTATTATCGTCTTTATTGGTGGGGAATATAAGGCGATACGTCTTATCTTACACTTAACCACATTTTCTGCTGTAACATCATACATTTAAATTTAAAAAAAATACTAACATAAACATAATAGATGCTAGAATATGTCATTAGATAGAGAGCAGAATTATACTTTGAATAAATTTTAGAATATATGAGGTAACCATTACAAATTAACCATAAAGTTTATTTACAGGTAACTAAACATTAAGATGTAAAGCAGTTAAAGGTTTAGAAAAATCCGGCGTTAACAAACCAAGATTATAAGCAGTATTATATTAAAACCAATCACTCAAAAATTCACACACTGATTCAAGCAGAAGGTAAGCTGCGAAAATTGAATTTTTGTAGTAGGTGTTCCAAATAAGATTTTTAAGTCTGAGTTTTAAATTAGCTATGTGTTTTTATGGCTTTGGTACGTTTGGTGCATACGTAGTAGCCCTAAAGATTATATATATATTTTATTATTTTTTATTTGTCACGTGGGGAAAATACTGCATGTTAAAATTATCGCGATATTACGCTGTCGCATCGCTATTGCGGTCACAGCACGACTTCGTTAGCAACAGTTGGTACAGCAGAACCTACAGTTGTGCAACATGGGAAGCCTTCATTTCACAGACGAGAAAGCGAAACCCCGAAGTTCCCCGAAGTTCATTCCCGCTTTTTTTGACGTGAAAACGTCTAATAAATCGATGAACGCCGGCTGCACGCACGAAAAAGTGTCCCACTACTACGGATGTGTCCTGTTTGCTCATTGTACGCATGCCTGGCATCTCTCTTCCACTCGATTGGAACAACCATCGATTTGACTTTTTAATCATATTTTCGTTGTTTGAATTATAAATTTTATGTAATTAAACGATCGTCCACCGATTTTCAGCTCAATCGGTACGGTTATTTAAAAGTAATGTTGAATATTCAAATACGTTTTGAACCAACAATGGTGTTTTACAGTTACACATAATAATTCAAATTACACCCGGGATCTTTTGCACAATGTTTTAAAAAATATTGCAACACATTATAAATAAGTTTGGTGTATTTGGGATGCGTATTTATTATAAAATCGTGTTATATAAACGAAATAATATTATTCCCCTACTGTGAACAAAATTTTTATAATTAATTATATATCATCTGAAACTGATATTTATAAGTATTGCCTCGTGGCTGTGTGGTCAGCAGAGCTAACTTTAATTCTAAAAATACGTTTTGCAAGGAGCGTTTCTAGCGATGATCGTTAAGCGATGATCGCTCTGCGATCATCGTTCAGCGATCATCGCCTGTGATGTGTTTTCCCAAAAGCGTCTTTTCGCACGCGTTTTTCGGCAAAATGTTTGCAGAGTTGTGCAAGGGTGTTTTTTTGAGTTTTCTGTGCGTTTTGAGGTAGCCTGAAATGAGTTTGAGAAAGAGAAAAGAAAGCGTTAATTAAGTACCTCTTGGTTGAGGAAATATTTGATGAAGAATTGCTTCTATCCTGCGAGTAGTATAGGAATGTATTTTCTGGCACTGGGTCCTGGGTCCGGAGCTGTGTGTCCGATCCGCCATATTGGATTGTGACGTCACGGCGGCCATCTTGTATGAGTGTAACGGGACACAGCGTAACGAGACATAACGTAACGGGACAAGTAGATCACGGCGGCCATTTTGGATCCGCCATTTTGGATCCGCCATTTTGGATGACGTCATTGTGTGTTCTAGAAAATTCCAGCGATGTGTTTCCGCCATTTTGAATGATGACGTCACCGTTGCAATTTCCGTTACGCCCGCCATCTTTAACTTTTTTATTTATTATCCGATTTTAATGAAATTTTTTTTTAAAATTTATAAAAAAATTCAAATAATAAAATTTTAATAAATTATTATTAAAAAATATACAATAACGACACGGAGTTCAGAGTCCTCGGTTCGAACCCGACGAATGCAAAAAAAATAAAAAATTGCGACCGATCCTTCCTCAATGGTGGTTGCAGGCAGACTGACTCCCACCACTTTTACCAACACACATATACCATCAGGTAGTATGACGTCATGTCCGCCATCGTGAAATTTGGACGCCATCTTGAAAATCTTTATTTATTATCCGATTTTAATGAAAAAAATTCCAAAATTCATCAAAAAATAACGTATTTGAATTCTGTTTGATTATATCGATGTTGGTCCTTAGTTCGATTCCCGGCGAGAGTAAACGGTCGATCCTTCCTCCATGAAAGCTACCAAGACTGATCTACCACCACCAGTACCAAGGTATATATCGTCAACTGGTATGACATCATGTCCGCCATCTTGTCTTCATCCGCTGGAGACCACCATCGTGTTTTCGTCCGCTAGAGTGTGCCGATACCATGTAGTATAATTATCTGGTCACCATACTTGTGTCCTCAACTGTTGACATTGAACATTGACCTTTACCTTGAACCTTGACCTTGAAAATTGACCTTGACCTTGAAATTTGACCTTGACCTTGAAATTTGACCTTGACCTTGAAATTTGACCTTGACCTTAAAATTTGACCTTGACCTTGAAATTTGACCTTGACCTTGAAATTTGACCTTGACCTTGATATTTGACCTTGACCTTGAAATTTGACCTTGACCTTGAAATTAGACATTTTCCTTGAAATTTGACTTTGTCCTTGTCGACCATCATGGATCCGACATTTTATGTTCAGTACATGCTACCAGGAGCTACCACCTGCTGGAGTACGCCATAATGTGTGTACTTGTATTATAGAGTACATTTCCATCTGGATAATTTTATTCTAGACTGCTACAGTGCTGTAATCTTTTATTATGGAGGTCCCCTCCACCATCTTGAAATTCGGCCGCCATCTTTAAATCATGTAATAATGTATCTAGAAAAGCGAGAAAAAATCCAAAATTCATTAAATAAATTTTTATTCCATATAATGATTGATTGGATCGACTAAGGTCCTTGGTTCGATCCCTGGCCGATACAAACCAACTTTAATTAAAAAACTAAAAAGTGTTATGTTTGAGATAGTAAAAACACCACAAGTTCTTTTAATAAAATTTTATTACATAAATTCAATACACTACTAAGAGTAAAAAAAACACTGACAAATAACCAAAGCCTTTTGGATTCCTCGATTCAAACAGTCTTCTTATTGTACTGACTAAGCCTTTTACATGACTTTAAATGTATATCCGATCCGTTCATCACCGCAGCCAGAGACGGACTGAAGTTCATAGCACCTATATATAGTCTCATTAGCCGATACAACACATGAGTCAAATCAATAACCATGTTTATTATACGTCTCGGAGCATTTTTTATAATGACGATGTAAGCTATCGAGACGTGAAATTAGTTTATTGCACTTATTGCACTGAAATTGTATTCTTTGAACATTATAAGAACAACCGCTTCTTTCATGTCTGCGAGCATTTGAGGTGATAGTAAATGATGCACCACAGTATTTGCACTGACGCGAAGTACGCTCTTCATTAATTAAAGTATTCAATGCTGATGAAACTTCAGCTGATGGTGGAACAGCACATATCGAAGTCTCCTCCAGTGTTGTCAGAGGCGTTGCCAACGGGATCTGCTCCAACATCGTCGGCGCCGACGTCATGGTTCCCGTAGTCGATGGTACATCCTCCATCGAGTACGACGTTAAAGTCGGTAAAGATGCCATCGAAGTCTCAAGAACAAGCAATTACACGTCTTATGCACCAGAAGAAACAAACTAGGTGATCCGTACACCGTCGACGGCAGTAACAAACTGAGCGTCCTGCTGTCTAGGACTCGTTTATATACATTAACCGGTTTTAAAAATACGCTAGTCAAATCAAGAACATTTTACTAAAATACTAGAGTCAAAACAACATTAAAAAAATATAAGCACCATCAAAAAAAAGGAAGCACACTTGGAAGCACCTTCAAAAAAGGAAAACAATAGGAAGCACCGACAACGCAAAGGCAGCACATTTGGAAGCACCGACTACGAAAAGGCAGCACATTTGGAAGCACCGACTACGAAAAGGCAGCACATTTGGCAGCACCGACAACAAAAAGACAGCATATTTGGAAGCACCGACTACGAAAAGGCAGCACATTTGGAAGCACCAACAACGAAAAGGCAGCACATTTGGAAGCACCGACAACGAAAAGGCAGCACATTTGGCAGCACCGACAACGAAAAGGCAGCACATTTGGAAGAACCGAAAACGAAAAGGCAGCACATTTGGCAGCACCGAGAACGAAAAGGCAGCACATTTGGAAGCACCGACAACGAAAAGGCAGCACATTTGGAAGCACCGACAACGAAAAGGCAGCATTTTTGGAAGCACCGACAACGAAAAGGCAGCACATTTGGAAGCACCATCATCGAAAAGGCAGCACATTTGGAAGCACCGACTACGAAAAGGCAGCACATTTGGAAGCACCGACTACGAAAAGGCAGCACATTTGGAAGCACCGACTACGAAAAGGCAGCACATTTGGCAGCACCGACAACGAAAAGACAGCACATTTGGAAGCACCGACTACGAAAAGGCAGCACATTTGGAAGCACCGACAACGAAAAGGCAGCACATTTGGAAGCACCATCATCGAAAAGGCAGCACATTTGGAAGCTCCATCAACAAAAAAAAAAGGCAAAAAGGAAGCACAAGTTACGAGATCTAAGTCTTAGTTATAAATCAGAATACAAGAAATAAAAACATTAAATTCTTATAATTTAAATTATTTATTTTATTGCTTTACATTATACAAATGCAAGTAAAACAAGCCATTATTGTATGTAGCCAGCATTCCTCAGTTCCTTGAGTATGAAGGATATTTCTTTGATGTACGAATAGTTTCCTGCACAAAGCGAACCATGTAGAAGTCTTAGCCGGTCAACCAATATGTTTGGATCTTTCCATGATGTGTAATCAATCTCTTCTACCACCATCTTCCTTGCACCTTTATAAATATTATGATCTCTGGTGTCTTCCGTTTTACCACCAACCTCAGGGTAACTTTCATGTTTGAGACGGTGATCATCACAAGCTTGATCAGATTTATTTAATATATCACGTCGTTTCCACCGTTTCGGTCTCAGGACACCGCCACATTCTTCGATCTTGACAGCTTTAGGTGCTTCATCATAGTCTTTGTCTTTGTCAACAGCCTCAGAGTCACTGTAACAATCACCGTAGAAGGAATCGTCTTCACCCAATTCACCGTAATAATTCGATGTTGATGATGTTGAAGTGTCTTCATCGTCTTCATGCTTCCTTTTTAGGAGTCCATCATTTTTACAAAGTAGGAAAGATCTACTTGAATTCGGCTGGAATATATTCTCACTTTTCACGTTAAGGATTCTTCCATTGTCTTCATTCTTCCGTAAATAATCAACCTCCTTCAATTTAAGTTCTTTGCCGAGATCGGAAGAGCCAAGAAAATTATTGTCGTAATGCAGATCACTCTTCCTTAGGATGGTAGATTCATCGTTGTCCTCTAGCTTGTACGCAGGCTTGGCGCTACAAGTTCTGCCATGTCTTTTTAGGCTCTCTCTCCGCGTAAACGACTTGCTACATCGAACACAACTTATCATATTGCGCAGTGGATTTTTAACACAGTCATTCTTCTCGTGTTGTCTTTTATTCTTTCTCAAGATAAACTCTTTACTGCAAAACTTACACCTATGTTCTTTCGATACAGCGTCAGATCCCAAATCAGAATTCATATTAGTTACTGAGACTAATGTCAGATACCAATTGAGTGTTTTAAATTAGATCCAATACTTAAATAGAAATTTTTTCATATTTCATCAGCGAGAATTAATATATCTCCTGCAAAAAGTACTTTATGCATGTAGTTCTGCTTTTCAACAACAGATGTCACCACATGTTGCTTGCAGGTAAATAATATTTAGTTATTTTATGCGGGATGCGGGATGCTCACTAACGATCGCAAAAGAAGGATGGCTTCGCTAGACTCCAAGGAAAAGGAAGTTCGTCTTGCATGTTGGTGCTCCACAGATGTCTCATGGCATAATATTAATTTGACTGAGTAATGATATGTGTTAATTCCACCTTATAAAAATATTACAAGTTTTGATTTAGTAGCAGAAATTATCGAATTAAATGTAACTCCAATAAAATGACATGTCTCATTAGACAAAAAAAATCCATGCAGAGAGCGGTTCCTCAGAATAGTCAGAAACACTTGAAGAAACCGCAGGGATGATCGCAAGCACACGGATTAACCATCAAAATATTGACAAGAATAATCAGGAGCACACAGAGAAAACCATCAAAATATTGACAAGAATATTCAGGAGCACACGGAGAAAACCATCATAATATTGACAAGAATAATCGGAAGCACACGGAGAAAACCGCCACAAGTTTTCTTTGTTATCATAAAATTACAGAAAAATAATAATAAATAAAAAAACACAACAAATTCAAAAACTGATTATGCTAGCTTGTGAACTTCTCATTGTTGAGCAAAGATAGAGTTCTAGTCCAAGCCAGAACCAGTTTTTGAATTTGTTGTGTTTTTTTATTTATTATTTTTTTTCTGTAATTTTATGATAACAAAGAAAACTTGTGGCGGTTTTCTCCGTGTGCTTCCGATTATTCTTGTCAATATTATGATGGTTTTCTCCGTGTGCTCCTGAATATTTTTGTCAATATTTTGATGGTTTTCTCTGTGTGCTCCTGATTATTCTTGTCAATATTTTGATGGTTAATCCGTGTGCTTGCGATCATCCCTGCGGTTTCTTCAAGTGTTTCTGACTATTCTGAGAAACCGCTCTCTGCATGGATTTTTTTTTGTCTAATGAGACATGTCATTTTATTTGGAGTTACATTTAATTCGATAATTTCTGCTACTAAATCAAAACTTGTACTATTTTTATAAGGTGGAATTAACACATATCATTACTCAGTCAAATTAATATTATGCCATGATACATCTGTGGAGCACCAACATGCAAGACGAACTTCCTTTTCCTTGGAGTCTAGCGAAGCCATCCTTCTTTTGCGATCGTTAGTGAGCATCCCGCATCCCGCATAAAATAACTAAATATTATTTACCTGCAAGCAACATGTGGTGACATCTGTTGTTGAAAAGCAGAACTACATGCATAAAGTACTTTTTGCAGGAGATATATTAATTCTCGCTGATGAAATATGAAAAAATTTCTATTTAAGTATTGGATCTAATTTAAAACACTCAATTGGTATCTGACATTAGTCTCAGTAACTAATATGAATTCTGATTTGGGATCTGACGCTGTATCGAAAGAACATAGGTGTAAGTTTTGCAGTAAAGAGTTTATCTTGAGAAAGAATAAAAGACAACACGAGAAGAATGACTGTGTTAAAAATCCACTGCGCAATATGATAAGTTGTGTTCGATGTAGCAAGTCGTTTACGCGGAGAGAGAGCCTAAAAAGACATGGCAGAACTTGTAGCGCCAAGCCTGCGTACAAGCTAGAGGACAACGATGAATCTACCATCCTAAGGAAGAGTGATCTGCATTACGACAATAATTTTCTTGGCTCTTCCGATCTCGGCAAAGAACTTAAATTGAAGGAGGTTGATGATTTACGGAAGAATGAAGACAATGGAAGAATCCTTAACGTGAAAAGTGAGAATATATTCCAGCCGAATTCAAGTAGATCTTTCCTACTTTGTAAAAATGATGGACTCCTAAAAAGGAAGCATGAAGACGATGAGGACACTTCAACATCATCAACATCGAATTATTACGGTGAATTGGGTGAAGACGATTCCTTCTACGGTGATTGTTACAGTGACTCTGAGGCTGTTGACAAAGACATAGACTATGATGAAGCACCTAAAGCTGTCAAGATCGAAGAATGTGGCGGTGTCCTGAGACCGAAACGGTGGAAACGACGTGATATATTAAATAAATCTGATCAAGCTTGTGATGATCACCGTCTCAAATATGAAAGTTACCCTGAGGTTGGTGGTAAAACGGAAGACACCAGAGATCATAATATTTATAAAGGTGCAAGGAAGATGGTGGTAGAAGAGATTGATTACACATCATGGAAAGATCCAAACATATTGGTTGACCGGCTAAGACTTCTACATGGTTCGCTTTGTGCAGGAAACTATTCGTACATCAAAGAAATATCCTTCATACTCAAGGAACTGAGGAATGCTGGCTACATACAATAATGGCTTGTTTTACTTGCATTTGTATAATGTAAAGCAATAAAATAAATAATTTAAATTATAAGAATTTAATGTTTTTATTTCTTGTATTCTGATTTATAACTAAGACTTAGATCTCGTAACTTGTGCTTCCTTTTTGCCTTTTTTTGTTTGTTGATGGAGCTTCCAAATGTGCTGCCTTTTCGATGATGGTGCTTCCAAATGTGCTGCCTTTTCGTTGTCGGTGCTTCCAAATGTGCTGCCTTTTCGTTGTCGGTGCTTCCAAATGTGCTGCCTTTTCGTAGTCGGTGCTTCCAAATGTGCTGTCTTTTCGTTGTCGGTGCTGCCAAATGTGCTGCCTTTTCGTAGTCGGTGCTTCCAAATGTGCTGCCTTTTCGTAGTCGGTGCTTCCAAATGTGCTGCCTTTTCGTAGTCGGTGCTTCCAAATGTGCTGCCTTTTCGATGATGGTGCTTCCAAATGTGCTGCCTTTTCGTAGTCGGTGCTTCCAAATGTGCTGCCTTTTCGTTGTCGGTGCTTCCAAATGTGCTGCCTTTTCGTTTTCGGTGCTTCCAAATGTGCTGCCTTTTCGTTGTCGGTGCTGCCAAATGTGCTGCCTTTTCGTTGTCGGTGCTTCCAAATGTGCTGCCTTTTCGTTGTTGGTGCTTCCAAATGTGCTGCCTTTTCGTAGTCGGTGCTTCCAAATGTGCTGCCTTTTCGTAGTCGGTGCTTCCAAATATGCTGTCTTTTTGTTGTCGGTGCTTCCAAATGTGCTGCCTTTTCGTAGTCGGTGCTTCCAAATGTGCTGTCTTTGCGTTGTCGGTGCTTCCTATTGTTTTCCTTTTTTGAAGGTGCTTCCAAGTGTGCTTCCTTTTTTTTTGATGGTGCTTCTATTTTTTTAATGTTGTTTTGACTCTAGTATTTTAGTAAATTGTTCTTGATTTGACTAGCGTATTATTCAAACCGGTTAATGTATATAAACTAGTCCTAGACAGCAGGACGCTCAGTTTGTTACTGCCGTCGACGGTGTACGGATCACCTAGTTTGTTTCTTCTGGTGCATAAGACGTGTAATTGCTTGTTCTTGAGACTTCGATGGCATCTTTACCGACTTTAACGTCGTACTCGATGGAGGATGTACCATCGACTACGGGAACCATGACGTCGGCGCCGACGATGTTGGAGCAGATCCCGTTGGCAACGCCTCTGACAACACTGGAGGAGACTTCGATATGTGCTGTTCCACCATCAGCTGAAGTTTCATCAGCATTGAATACTTTAATTAATGAAGAGCGTACTTCGCGTCAGTGCAAATACTGTGGTGCATCATTTACTATCACCTCAAATGCTCGCAGACATGAAAGAAGCGGTTGTTCTTATAATGTTCAAAGAATACAATTTCAGTGCAATAAGTGCAATAAACTAATTTCACGTCTCGATAGCTTACATCGTCATTATAAAAAATGCTCCGAGACGTATAATAAACATGGTTATTGATTTGACTCATGTGTTGTATCGGCTAATGAGACTATATATAGGTGCTATGAACTTCAGTCCGTCTCTGGCTGCGGTGATGAACGGATCGGATATACATTTAAAGTCATGTAAAAGGCTTAGTCAGTACAATAAGAAGACTGTTTGAATCGAGGAATCCAAAAGGCTTTGGTAATTTGTCAGTGTTTTTTTACTCTTAGTAGTGTATTGAATTTATGTAATAAAATTTTATTAAAAGAACTTGTGGTGTTTTTACTATCTCAAACATAACACTTTTTAGTTTTTTAATTAAAGTTGTTTTGTATCGGCCAGGGATCGAACCAAGGACCTTAGTCGATCCAATCAATCATTATATGGAATAAAAATTTATTTAATGAATTTTGGATTTTTTCCCGCTTTTCTAGCTACATTATTACATGATTTCAAGATGGCGGCCGAATTTCAAGATGTCGGAGGGCACCTCTATAATAAAAGATTACTGCACTGTAGCGGGTTAGAATAAAATTATCCAGATGGAAATGTACTCTATAATACAAGTACACACATTATGGCATACTCCAGCAGGTGGTAGCTCCTGGTAGCATGTACTGAACATAAAATGTCGGATCCATGATGGTCGACAAGGACAAAGTCAAATTTCAAGATAAATGTCTAATTTCAAGGTCAAGGTCAAATTTCAAGGTCAAGGTCAAATTTCAAGGTCAAGGTCAAATATCAAGGTCAAGGTCAAATTTCAAGGTTAAGGTCAAATTTCAAGGTCAAGGTCAAATTTCAAGGACAAGGTCAAATGTCAAGGTCAAATTTCAAGGTCAAATTTGAAGGTCAAGGTCAAATTTCAAGGTCAAGGTCAAATTTCAAGGTCAAGGTCAATTTTCAAGGTCAAGGTTCAAGGTAAAGGTCAATGTTCAATGTCAACAGTTGAGGACACAAGTATGGTGACCAGATAATTATACTACATGATATCGGTACACTCTAGCGGACGAAAACAAGATGGTGGTCTCCAGCGGATGAAGACAAGATGGCGGACATGATGTCATACCAGTTGACGATATATACCTTGGTACTGGTGGTGGTAGATCAGTCTAGGTAGCTTTCATGGAGGAAGGATCGACCGTTTACTCTCGCTGGGAATCGAACCAAGGACGTTCATCGATATAATCAAACAGAATTTAAATACGTTATTTTTTTGATGAATTTTGGAATTTTTTTCATTAACATCGGATAATAAATAAAGATTTTCAAGATGGCGTCCAAATTTCACGATGGCGGACATGACGTCATACTACCTGATGGTATATGTGTGTTGGTAAAAGTGGTGGGAGTCAGTCTGCCTGCAACCACCATTGAGGAAGGATCGGTCGCAATTTTTTATTTTTTTTGCATTCGTCGGGTTCGAACCGAGGACTCCGAACTCCGTGTCGTTATTGTATATTTTTTAATAATAATTTATTAATATTTTATTATTTGAATTTTTTTATAAATTTTAAAAAAAAATTTCATTAAAATCGGATAATAAATAAAAAAGTTAAAGATGGCGGGCGTAACGGAAATTGCAACGGTGACGTCATCATTCAAAATGGCGGAAAACACATCGCCGGAATTTTCTAGAACACACAATGACGTCATCCAAAATGGCGGATCCAAGATGGCGGATCCAAAATGGCCGCCGTGATCTACTTGTCCCGTTACGTTATGTCCCGTTACGCTGTGTCCCGTTACACTCATACAAGATGGCCGCCGTGACGTCACAATCCAATATGGCGGATCGGACACACAGCTCCGGACCCAGGACCCAGTGCCAGAAAATACATTCCTATACTACTCCTGCGCAAAACCAAGATTTGAGAAACATCCGTTATTTAAAGCTAGAAATGAAGAGGGATTCTTTCAGACATGATAGCTAATCATCTTCGTGTAGACGACAAGAAATTTTCTGAAATTTTCAGGGTTTCAATATCCCAGTTCGATTTTCTGCTTAGTTTGATAAAAGATGACATCCAGAAGCTAGCTTGCAACATAAGTCAATACCCTGTCACACCTGATGAGAAACTTGCCATCACACTAAGGTAAGAAAAAAATATCACTGAACCGTTCATTGGAATAAAAAATCTGTGACTTCCTAGGAATATTGTAATGAAATAAAAACATTTCTGCTAAAATTATTTCCGAACCTTAATTGTAATGTGGATTAATTTAACAAATACATCTCCTTAATATTAAATAAGTCTATTGAAATGTTAGAGGTTTTTTCCAGTCTTCTGTGTTAAAGTTATTCAAAAGTAATTTATTGAGGATAAATTAATTATACAAATCAAATCTTTTTTTAAATAATTGAAAATACTCACTAAAGGAGAAGAAAAAGTAATACTAAATATCTATTCAATGGACTAGTTGAAAACATTCGTTACAAAAAGGCTAATTATTATTAATGTTCTGGAAACGCGGCTGATATTCTGTATAATGAGAACCGGAAGTTGAAACATTTGCAGGTTTGGCGGCAGGTTGCGGTGAATAAATCGGTAATGTAGTAAAACCACAGTCAACAAACGAAGAATAAATATAAGTTTGATTCTTCTCCATTGGATAAGGAGATGGTAAAAAAGTTTCATAGGAATTGCTGCGTGAAGACGTAGCATGAGAAGAAATAGAAAATGGAGGATCATTTGCCGGTGATAGAGCCATTCCTGAAGATAAATTCCACATCTGCATTTCAAGTTCACTAACTATGTTTCATGTTTGGAGCTTTGCACGCTGTTGTAAGTCTGGCCGCAATTTTTTCACTGACTTTGCAATGCTTTTGAAAAATAAGTCGATGTCATCGTTTTCATCTTCTTTAAGCAAGTTTTTGATCAAGGCATTTCTCTCTTCTGTTCTTTTTTCCATGCTTACCTAAATTTTATCTCTATAGTTTGTTTTCTTAGGGATGATTGGTGGTTGATCGTATGTAATCTTGGTTTCCTGTTGATTGGGAACTTAAAGGAACTGAGTCTTCGTGTTTCCGAGGTTTGGATCGTGGTGTCTATGTCATCAGCTTTTTCAGTGACATTGTCAACATTGTTGTAACTTATGTTCGAGAAACTCCTGTAGTCAAAAATAAGAATTAATTGGGACAATAATTGTACGTTTACGAAGGTTTGACAACGAAATGAGGAGAGAAATGTTAGTTTCAGTAAGTTAAATGTGAAGAAAAATAGTAAGAATGTTAAAAACAAATTAGTATAATAGTTTTCTTTGATAAAAGTATTTGCATTTTAATTATTTTCCAAAGAATACTAAAATAAACTTGCATTCGGTGATGTTCAGTTCACTTAAGACAATGAGCAGCGTACCGTCCTTGACGAATAATCGCTAGCGACCGCGATTATATTTGCCTCGGGACCAGCGACTGAATCGGGCCCGCGATCGACGCTAGCGACTCTGGCGATCAACGCTCGTGGCAACACAAACGTATGTACACTTGACGCAACATAACTCCGAGCCTGGGTGACGGTTAGAAAATCGTTGTGTGTATGTGAGTCCCGACACTGGAGAAGGCAGACGTGGCGCGGCAGTGAGAGATAATGCGTAACTTGATAACAGGGGCTACACGCTACTGCACAGAGTGAAAACTTAGTCCTTCGGTGAAATCCGACGAATATGTTGGTACTTACTAAACGTTTGGATCTGAGGTTTGTATGCATGTAGTGTATCACTTTTGTTCAGAGCCGTGTTACATATGTAGTGCATTACTTCAGTAAAGTACAACTTTATACATAAAATGCCTCCAGTGTTGTCAAAAGTTAAGAGTAAAAAACTGCACTCGCAGGCGCGGGAAATCGTCTATAACGTTCTGCAGTTTATGGAAAATGAAGTGCGATTGCAGGAACCCTCCATTTCACTAGAGAAAGCACAGCTGAGAACAGCTAATGCGACGGATGTGTCTCGCACGACTGTACAAACAATATGAAAAATTGCTCACCGAACAATTAATACAAAATCTTCCACCAAACAGTGTTGTTGTGATAGATAATGCTCCCTATCACAATGTAAAAATAAATAAAACGCCTACCTCCAACTCGACAAAAGGAAATGCAGCAGTGGTTAAGTAAGGAGAATATTTCCTTTACTAGCGACATGCTCAAACCAAACTTGTATAACCTCATAAATAAATACAAACCTTCGCAAGTGCAGTACTCGGCAGACAGATTATTGGTAAATAGTGGCCACACATTACTTCGTCTGCCCCCTTATCATCCGGATTTGAATCCGATAGCATATGGGCTAAAGTTAAAGGAGAAGTCGCTTCAAGAAATGTTACTTGCAATTTGGCAAATGTAAAAAAACTTTGCGAGGAAATATTTAACCGAATGGGTCCAGAAGATTGGATACCGATTTGCAATCACGTCAAGACACTCGAGAACGAATACTGGGATAAGGATGTGCGTTTTGACATTGAAATTGATAAAGCGATTGTTCTGTTAAGTGATGCAAACAGTGACAGCGGTGACGTTTACACATCAGACTCTTCGGATGGAACAGTCAGTGCGGCGTTGAAGAACTGAGGTAGTGCTTGGAACGTCAGTGGTAAGTGGTCAATGTTTTCTGCTTTTCTCTACCTGCTGTGCAAGGTCGCCGTATCTGCTTATACCCCTTCCTCATCCACCCGACCCCCCACACGTGTTGCAGTCAACACTCCTCATGTGTGACGTAGCTCAAGCTCGGAGTTATATTGCGCCTTGTGTAAACACCATCTGACCGGTTGCTCGCGATGAGCTCGCTAGAGACGCTCCTTGCAAAACGTACCTTAAAGGTTGTCGGTTCGAATCCCGGTAGCTGCGTAATTTTTTTTTGTACTTGTAAAAATAAATACGGCGCACGCTATATTTCAAAAATAATAAATATATTTCAATTAATGAATGTAAATAAAAGTAAATTTATTAATTAAATTGTAAATTTCATTTCACTACTTTGTATCCATACATAATACTGATAATTCAATAAAAGTGATTAAATTTTATTCATTGAAGTATGCAGAGGTAGATTTTATCATACAAAAGATAAAAAAATTTTAAAAAAATTCTTCCTCAATGAATATAAAATTTTTAATGCCTAACTGTTTTGGTTGCAAAAACCTATTACGGCTGTCTCAGGCCGAATATGATATTTACTTTTCTTCTGGATCAATCATTTCATCAATGTTTTGTTATGACGTTGTCACGTTAAACTATCGTCCGTAAACCGACTTTACAGACAACAATTTTTTTTCCGTACTACAATAGGTGTATTTATTTGGGTGAAAAAAAAAATTCGCGGGCATTTATTCTCCAAATGCGCGGGTTTAACTTATAAGATGTCATTCTTAAAATTAGCAATAAGTAATTTAAAAAATTATTCAGTAAGTTGGCTACATTATAAATACTTTAGAACATTGTGGATGGTTGGTTATATTAGGAAGTATAGCTACCTACATTAAAACTACTGTAAAATCATTTCATGGTTGCTTAGCAAATAGCTTTTTAATATGTAGCTTTCCAGCGCTAGGAAACCGTTTACATGATTTCACAGTATCTTTAATGTAGCTATCCTAACCAAATCAACCGTCCACAATGTTTTAAAGTATTTATAATGTAGCTAACCTAACCTAATTGACCATTAGTTATCATGAGTATGTTAATGAATATACGGCGATTTCTCGTAAACGTGTTGGAACTTCGTATATCCGCAAGTTGTATTAAATAGAGGAATTTATTTTAGCACAAAATAAAAGTATTCCCAAATTTTTAATATTATTTACAATGAACAAAAAAAATACCGAAGATGCACGATCGGAAGTTTGGCTCTCTCGTCTGTGAAACAAAGGCTTCCCGTGCAACATCTGTAACGTTCCTGCAACGTTTGTGTTACGTACCTGTACGGGTTGTGCTTCGGGAGCCGGTGCTTACCTGCAAAACACGTGCAGAAAAGCGCGACAGCTCAGACGTACCTTCCTGCACGGGGCCAGCCGACAACACGTTTATGGCAGGCTGGACGCTCCCCCCTCCCACCAATATGGCCGGCAGTGACGTAACCGACGCGGCGGGGAAACCGGTCGATACCGCAGGCCGACCAACCGCGCAGATCGGAATATCACCGCTCGCCCGGGTCAGCTGCTGCGTCGCGCGCTGCCGTCGAAGAAATACATGGGAAGCCATCATTTCACATCACCATTTCCAAACGCCCGATCGTGCATCTTCGGTTTTTTTTATTTGTTCATTGTAAAAGGTTAGGTTAGCCACATTATAAACACTTTAAAACGTTGTGGACGGTTGATTTGGTTAGGATAGCTACATTAAAGATACTGTGAAATCATGTAAACGGTTTCCTGGCCCTGGATAGCTACATATTAAAAAGTTATTTGCTAAGCAACCATAAAATGATTTTACAGTATTTTTAATGTAGCTATACTTACCTAATATAACCCACCATCCACAATGTTTTAAAGTATTAATAATGTAGATAACCTATACTAATCGACAGCAAAAATTAATGCCACACCGGTTTATACAATCAGATAGAACGGGGAAAAAAAAGCGAGCATGAACTTCGGGGAACTTCGGGTGTGGCTCTCTCGTCTGTGAAATAAAGGCTTCCCGAAATACATACCCACGGAAGTGTTGCCAACCTAGACCAGAATGTCACCCCCCACCTCGCGCCACTGTGCGGGCGCACTGGCTTCGAAGAACTCGTGCTAGTGCTGCCAACTTAACCTCTTTAAGACTGAATCAAACGTTTATTTTTATACACAAATAATTGTTTTAGCACTTTAAACATAGCTGTTGAATTAAATAATTATTTGATATATTCGTTATATTTTTAACAGGTTACGTCAATGTTGTGGGATAACGAAAACCATTTTCTTCAATCTTCGTCACTATTGCAATGATTATACCTAAAAAATATAACAATAAAAATGCAGGGCTTGAAAAGTAATATAATTACGGAAAGGCAGCGTAGAATAAAAATCCAAGCTTAACTGACATTAATATTAGAATTTTACTGCTTTCAAATTTTATATGTATACTAGCTGATGCATACGCGTTTCGCTACGATAGTCTACAGGCAGTACTCTCTAGCACTGCTCAATATATTTGTCCCTCCTCAAGGGCACACCACTGTCTTGCCACGAATGAAAATAAAATTAAATAAAAAATAATAATTTAAGAAAAAAATGTTCTCTGTAAAGAATTTAACCAGGAATAAATACAAAGCAAGAACGCCATCTTGGATTCAACAGTTTTCTAAGGGCCAACAAATTTGCATTTATTTAACCGAAAATAGTGTACATATGATGGCAAAATTTATAATTACAGAAAGACTGGATGGAGATCCGAACGTAAATAAAAGTGTGAACCATGTAATAGCCGTTTCCAGGAGACGAGTAAAATAATTTACAACGCAATAGGATATGAAGAAAGCATCACAAATGTGATAGCCGATGTCATGAGACGAATAAAGAGTCAACAATGCAATAGCAGTTTCCTGGAGAAGAAGAAAGCATCATAGAGAATGCATCTGCCATTGCCATGAAGATCATTAAGGAAAAAAAAAGGAGTTGAAAAACGAACAAAAAATTAAATTAAAAAAAACTAAGACGAATTTTGAGTAAAATCTCTTCGTGGTGTAAACGGAACCAGCTTGGAAGACTTAACGTGCCAAATCTCATGGCTTGACCTCCCCGTATCCGGGCCACGCGAACTACAGACAGACAAACTCTCTCCTTTATATATATATATATATATATATATATATATATATTTATATATATATATAAATATATATAAATAATTATAAATACATACAAACATACACACATATATCTATGTATACACAAAAGGGCTTACAAAATGTATAGTATTGTTGCAAGCGCAATCAGGGCCGCGACGCGCGCCAGGTTCGGAACTGGCTGGCGGCCCCGCGCGGTCACTGACGTCATGCGCCATCCACTGACGTAAGACATGCCACACATACCTGGCTGGATTACAAGGGTCCTCGCTATCCCTCCCACCCCCAACTCTCCGCTCCCCGCGCGGCGCCCTGCCCCGGCGCTGGACTGCCTGTGGGAATTCCGCGAGTCATCGTGCGAGCTGCTGATGCCCTTCTCGATGCTTCGGGCGACGGGTCGGCGCGGGATGACGCGACTGGCCCCAGCCGCACTCGTCACTTCTAGAAGGGCGCCAGGGTCTATATAAGCCTGGGATGCCGGCCTCCGCGACAGTGGCTCGGCGAAGGGAGTACGGCGATAGTTCGGCGACGGAGGTTCACGAGGAGTGCTGCGGCGAGAGTTGCGCCAGAGGTGCGGCCCAGCGAGATGTGCGGTGTGTGAGGACTCGAGATACTGAGTGCGAGTAATTCATTAGTGGGCATTTCAAGTGAGATTATGTATTAGTGTTGTAAATATTATCAGACAGTAAAACTGTTAAAAAAAGTAAATAATTGGGCTATTCCTATACGAACCCAGTCCTTTCCACTCAAAAGATTATTAAATTCGTAACAGTATTTTTGCCTAATTTTCTGCGGCGTATTAGGCGTAGTTTATCTTTTTTTAAAGAAGATAAAGATGATAATTTTGTTTCTGGTACTTGGACACACTGATTGTCGGTTTCGCAGTCGACAAACTAGAAGCGCGTGCAGCGGCTTGTAGATCGCTATCTCGGGTGCAATTTCACGTTTCGCCACGTACTTTGCGGCTGTTATCGCGAGCGATTAGGGTTCCGGCGCCTCAGTGCATAACAAACAGTTTTGTTTTATTGAAAAATTTTAACACGTGCGTAGACCTGAAGGAAGTGACGAGAGAATGTCTACTATTTACCCCCATTACACACTTTCATGCAGCAAAATTCGTTTTAAATGCATTTATAAAATCCTGATGAAACATTGGGAACGCAATGGAAAAACACCGAGATGTGTATTAAATATAAAATTATACTGCAAAGAAAATGTTCTAGTTTGTTTGTTGGTAAGAAATATACTTTAAAAATACTGGAAGGATTTTAAAAATTAGTTAGTAAGGCCATAATGTTTCTAGAAAAGATCTCTATGGCCAGCTATGCGTTTAAACACGTTAAGATCGTCTGCGTTTTTTGATTAGTTGAATTTCTGTTGTTTCATCAATCGCAACAGGTTTGTACGAAATCAAACGCGTCCTTAATCGTCCGGCCAAGCCAGGCGATGGCTTTGCTGTCAGATGCCAGTCAATCGCACGAGAAAATCTGCTGACGAGGGCATACAGTTTTGAAGTTTAATGAGGGTTCCATTTTTTTTGCGCAAAAAATGTGTGCCGATATGCTTTTACCAAAGAATTATGAGAGAAAACTTTCTCTCATAAAAATCCTAATATCCACCGGTACCAAGGCGGGTACCGCAACAACCAAACGAATAAAGGTTCAATGTCCCTTGAAATCAAGTTCAACGGAATGCATAGGTGAAAGAAACGGAAGGACCATGAGAAAACACATAGGCTGATGATAACGTCCGTCACGTCTCCTACGTTACAGAGGAAAAAAAAATCTTTACTGAAATATTTTGCATTACTACAAGAAAGATATTGCAACTTTGTTCAAGACATGTCTATGGTTATTTTTGCACATATAAACCACGTTTTTTCGAAATAATACTGAGTACGTTTTACGAAAATTAGTGCATTATTTTAAATTTTAATTGAGGTCTTATTCATGCATAATTATTTCAAACCCTGGGAAAGGAAATCGAATATTCAACTATAAGGCGTTGTTTTGTTTTGTTATGCTTATTAATGTGCGCGGTTTATACTATAAAGCTATTCAGGGAACTGTTTGCAAATAATTTTAACTTTTGGAGGTACTGAGACAACACAAAGCATAAATTCCCGGGTAAGAATCCGAACCCAGTATTACTGCAAACAGAATTTTGTAGCAATACAGTTTTTTCATGTAAATGTACAAATGTATTTATATCAGTAATTTTACATAAATATTAATGGTCCACTTACAAAACAAATTTACAGTGTGTGTAGAGACTAAAATATTTAAATAAATTTGATTAGTTATTTAGTTTTTTGGTCGAAATTATCTCCAACAAATAGTGTAACTGCGTATGGTAATATAAGCAGGAGAATTTTACTGAATCTAATAGGTCTCGAATTTAAATTTTTAAATAGTAGTACTTGCTGTACCCAGTTCTAAATATCGCTTGCAAAATAACACACAATTTTTCTTTACAAACACTAACAACCTCATAAAGTTGCTAAACAACACTTTTAAAGAACAATAGTGGCGAAATTATACATAGAGAATTGGTACAATATTTATGAAATTTAATATTCCATTAATTAACTTCATAGAAATGATTTGTAGGTTTTTCAGAAATGTTTGTTTTGATACGGTTCACAACGCAGTGGCTTTGGCAACAAGACATGCCCAGCTCCTTACATGACCTAGCAAAAACAATAAAGTATACTTTATCTCCTCTGTATTCAGCACTTTAATCTGCCTTATATGCGGAGAACTTGGACAGTTGCTTGAAATTTTCTCCATAGGGAGTTTTCGCTATATTTAATTAATATTACTTATGTCTTAAAGTACGAAGCTTTTTTTTAAAATCCTTGCAAATAACTCATAATCATTAAAAAAATTAAAAGTATAGAATGTTTGAAATTATGAATATTTTAGTTAATATACATAAGTGTAGGTGTTATAAATATTATTCTATCGTCATCCATATGCCACGCAATAAGTTTTGCGATAGATAAGACTTTTTTAAACAAATATCCATGGTTTAATTTTTTTGAATTTTTAGTGAACAAACTGCAAAAAAAAAATCAATTTTCTTAGTCCTGAAATGGAGAGACTCGTTATTATTATTATTATTTTAGATATTGCGCTAAAATTATTTTGGAGGGTTTTGTTTAATTTTTTTTTGCTGCATAACATTACACTAACTTCAGATACCTGTTGTAATTCAAGTATTTTTCTTGCAAAGTTCAGAATTTTTTTTGAGAGGACAAGTTTTTATAGTTAAATTTTGGAAGAATTATTAACAAAGTAAATTAATAACTTTTATAAAGTGTTAAAATGAAACATCTTAAACTGTGGTCATGTCATCACATGAAGCAAGAGGTACCTACTTGTTTCACGACATTAAAAAGACAATTCGTTATAGTAAATGACCTCCAATTTAAACAATTAGTATACTTAGGTTGACACTAGTATGAAGTTTTGAATACTTAAAAATAAAAATGGAAGCCAGAATTAAAAAAGGAAATGTTTTAGGACACTATATTTACGTTAAACAAAAGTACGTTTCAACAATTACTAGTATAAACAAAAATAGGCACCTTACATTTTATAACACTCATTCATGAATAATGTTGAAACTTAGAAAGTAATAAGTATACGAATATGTCACTTTTAACTTAATTTCTGTCAGACATTTTTTCAAACTTTATATTTTAAAATTTAAAACATTAAATATTACGTTAAGTGACATGTTTCAGCCATGTGTAAAGTATAACGATTAAAAATTTTAAGTATCTTGAAAATATTTCCTTGTAATTAAGTAAGACGTGTAATACAAATCTAAATTAATTTATTTTTCGCCACATATAAAAATTTAAACCTTTTAAATTTGGATAAAAAAGTTTTATTAGACGATGATAAGAAATTACTTACCATTATCTGATGTAATAGTGAGTGATTTTAAACCACATTGCGATAAAGTTTAAAAAAAAGTGCGTTATCACAACACTTAAGGAAAAAATAGGATTAAAAATTTTTAAAACTAAAGAATATATATGAATATATATGTATATATATGTATATATATGTATATATATACACACACACCAAGAAAACAGTAACACAGCACAGCTAAATTAAATAAATTAAAAATTGTAGGTAGTCATATTTGAAAAAAAAAATAACTTCATTTGAAATTTAAAGCTTTTTAACTCACAGGGGAACCGATATTTTGCAGCACGAAATTGATCACAATATTAATAAGGCTGTGTCTTTATTTCAATTAATGCATTATAACTATCATAACACACAAATATAATTTACTGTCATTCCATTAACAAAACATATCAGTTCATTTGTTGAAGTTACCGTTGATTTTTTTTTTTTGCTGCTACGTGCGATAGGTACGCGTTTAGAGATCGTATTTAGCTATGGTCCGTTAACGTTGAACGAGCATATAAGCATAATATATCAATCGTTCCAAGGAACTTTCTAAACCTGTTTAATTTTAAAGGTGAGTAACTACTATCGGAACACGCTCAAAATTCATGTTATAACTGCTTGAGTTAAACATATTCTAATAAAGTAATTGAAAGTGTATCATTGGCCTAAGAACTTTAATTGTTGAGTGACGTGGCAAAGACTGAAATTAATTATCTGTACTTTTAAAAAAGGTTTCCTTTAGAAAAAGTTGCCGTGAAATATTTTTGATACTGCAAGATAGATATTGTAAATATGTACAAACCATGGCTGTAGTTATTTTTGCATGTATGAAATACATTTTTCGATATACCTAATACTTAGTATTTCGTACGAAAATTGGTACATAATTTTATACTGAAAATTGTGATTATTCAAGCATAAATGTTTTTAAACTATTGAAAATATAGTCGAATATTAAAAAAAATATATTGTTGTCTGTTAAGTCGGTTAACGGACGATAGTTTAACGTATTAACAAAACGTTGATGAAATTATTGCATACTTTATGAATAAAATTGAATAATTTTTATTTTAATAATAAAAGAATAAATACTTGAAATTATACTAGTAATCATATTTTTAAAATGCCAGTAAAATTAACCTTTATTGCCGAAATTGTTGCTGTTATAAGCAATGAAAACTATATTAACTTTTCACTTCACTTTATAAACAGTCGAGTGGAAGAGAGATAGATGCGGCGCAAGGTTCACAAATAACTTTAACTATTGGAGGTACTGGGACAACACAAAGCATAAATACTCGGGTAATAATCCTGAGCCAATATTACTGCGAACATCATTTTGTAGTGATACATATACCTTCATGTAAATGTAAATATCAGTAATTTTACATGAATATTTCTGTTCCATTTGCACACAAAATTTACAGTGTATTGATATAACTTTTGCGTCGCTTTCATAGTACCAAGGTTGGTAGCCCTGGACCATCCATACTGATTTTGTTTTATCATGTTTTTACGAGATCGATCCAAATTAATAACAGCAATATTTTACGAATATATTCCATAATTTTGTAAGTTCTGTCACCGTTTGGATTAAGCTGGCTGTCGGCAAATATAAAAACCCCAAAAAGACTAATAAAAATATACATAATTTTTTTTACTAAATTTCTGTGTCGGTCTATGATTTAGAAACATTAGTTACAAAATAGTTCCACTGTTAACAAATAATATACTGTTACAAACTAATATGTTGAGACTGGGTCCGTAAGGGATTGTCCAATAATGTTTTATTAAAGTTTTATTAATTACTACCTAATATTTACATTACTAATAGATAACTGTACTTAAAAATGTCCGATCAACAGTCACTGACACTTAGAAAATGTTTATTCATAAGTCACTCAATGTCTAGTTCCGCAGTTCGCACTCCTCACTGGAGCTAGGCTCGACTGTGGTTCGCCCCTCACCTCGCGCCTGTCCACACACACACATTGTCGCGCCACTCATTCGCACTCTCTCGATCCCGTCGCTCCACGTCGCGCCACTCTCAGGGGGGTCTCTCACCCTCTTCGCCGATGTCGCACTTTCCCTTCACTCGCGTAGCTCTCCAAACTTTCTAAAATTGCTCGTAACTGCCGCGGAAGGCCGGCGTCACTAGTGGGTTCGTCTTTCCAGAACCGACGAGAGTGACTGTGACGAGTCGCGTCATGCCGGGCTGACCCGACGCCTGAACAGTCAAGAAGGGCGTCGTTAATTCGTTCCACTACGTGCGGTGGCCCAGGTAAATTCCCAAGGCCGCTCAGCGATAGATAACAGCGCCGTGGCAAGACGATGCCTGAATTTTGATTGGGGGGGGGGGGGGGGGGGGGGAAAGAGGTGTAGCGACAACACTTGTAATCCGGCCAGGCGCGCGTTGCATG
This sequence comes from Bacillus rossius redtenbacheri, assembly GCF_032445375.1. Taxonomy (NCBI): domain Eukaryota; kingdom Metazoa; phylum Arthropoda; class Insecta; order Phasmatodea; family Bacillidae; genus Bacillus; species Bacillus rossius. Next base: position 3,525,182 of record NC_086344.1, on the reverse strand, counting down.
CCTTACGTCAGTGGACGGCGCGTGACGTCAGTGGCCATGCGGGGCCGCCAGCCAGCTCCGAACCTGGCGCTTGTCACTGTCCTGTCTGCGTTCGTAACAATACTTTACACCAATCAAACGTTATATATTTTTTTCTCTGTGTGTACAAAATAATTCATCGCAAAATATAATATTTATTTTATTGAGTTAAAATTCCAAAAATTTGGAGTCGGTAAACTTGGTATGAATTCCGTCTTGATTTTATAGTGTTGTCTGGAACGATTTAGAAGATATGAAAATATTAATGTACCAAAAATCAACTTTCGTAAATCATTATAAACGCGAAGTTATAGTTACTTTGGATGAGCGAAAGGAGAGTAATTTTGACTTACGATTTTTTTTTGTGTAACATCGTAGCAGTCGGTATACGGCATTTTGTAGGAGTAATTTTGTGGATGTAACGGAAGTCGCGTGGAACGGAAATTCGTTAACACGGTGCTGCTATCTGTGGCGAATGGTGTGAAACATAGTTTTAAACAATGGAATTTTAATATCTTTAAAGGTTTGATAAATTTTAACAAAATGGTATATATTTAATTCTCTTTCGATAAGCAGGTACAAATTAAGAATTAAATATTTTTTTAATTTTATTTTTCGTTTTATGGGAGCCGTTTCATTTAATAGTTTGAACTTTTGGTATGCAAACGGAATTATTTAATAGTCGACGTAGCTGCTTCGCCAGCGAATTCTAGCGGTTGGTGCGGAAACTAAGTGTGATTTAGATGAAATCGAAATGTGTGCGTAGTTTTCACGCTCGGATTATTTTTTAATAATTCTACGTTAAATTTTGTGTCCGAATTTCGTTGAATGAATTTTACTGCGTTTCTGAAGTTGGATGTTTAGACACTGACGAGAACTGAAACACTCGATCACGTATCTTTTTTTTACTATTTGTTATTGAAAACATGGAAAAATTATTGGGTGCGTCCCCTCATACGAATAGGGCGTAACTCGGCAACAACAAAGTTAATGTCAGCTTGTTGCTGGAAGGTCGCCAGCCGGACGTCATTGAATTCTATTTTTAGGCTCCTTGGTGGTGGTGTCTTCTTTACCGTGTCTCGACTGCGCAAGCTGTCTGGGATCCGTTTCCCTGCACGAACGCATATACCTTGCAGTAGCGTGGTGTTTGTTCCGTTATGATAAACAATCACATCGCAAATGTGAAACACTAAAGAACAAATCATTTTCTACCTTTTATTTTGAATTTGGTAGTTTACCAAATAATGTTTATAAAAAAATGGAAGGGGTTGGGGAGTAGCCCCTTCTACACCGTTTTCCTCCTTTTCCCATTTTTATTTCCTTAACTGTTCACCTGCCGATCACTTTAAAAAACCACCCAGCATTAGCAAACCAATATATATTTTCAAATATTAAATATTATATAGACAGAGAGTGAGTTTGTTTGCTAGAAGTGAACACAAGTACTACTGAAAAGATTTAGAAAGTTTTTTCTTGTTATAAAGCTAGATTATTCCACATTATTCTACATAAGCAAGATGTAGCAATAAATCTATCCAAACGTGGAGAAAAACGATATAAGTGGCTGTATTATAAATAACAAGTTTTTTACGGCGTAAAAGATCTCCGCAAGAAAACGTTCGCTTTGTTTCCCCATCCCCGTAGGAGAAATACCGTTCTGCATCTACTTCTTCCAAACAGTCTAGTGGCAGAGGTGTTGCAAGAAATCCATGATGGTTCCTCTGGCAGTCACTAAGGGGGGAACTAAACTCTAGCCAAGATGTGTCAATGTTATTATTGATTGCAGTGTTGGTGCAGACAATGAGAGGTATGCTCGAGTAGAAAATGAACACATCACCGAAGTCGTGGGAAAATGTGGACTTACAATGTGGGAGCCTCCTTAGAGAGGATACTCATTGACATCAATGGACCATTTCCCCAGACTAAAGATGGTATCCGGTATATTATGCTAGCAATGGATTACTTCAGTAAGTGACCAGAGGCTTATGCAATTCTTAAGCAAGAAGAAACTACCAATGCAAATGCACTAGTCATCAAGTTCATTTGCGGATTTGGGGTACCAGTGGAGCTCCACTCAAACTTAGATCGCATTTTCGAGTTGACAATGTTTCAGGAGGTGTGTCGGTTGCTGGGAATAAATTAAACCAGGACTACAGCCCTACATCGTCAGTCCGATGGCATGGTGGAGAGGTTCAACATAACTCTGGAGTAACACCTTGCCAAGGTTGTGGCCGAGCATCAACAGGATTGGGAACAACATATCAAGTTATTCCTGATGACATATAGGGCTACGATCCATAACTCCACTGTCCAGACCCCTGCGGTTATTGTGTTTGATCAGTAGTTGGGGCTGCCCTGTGACGTTTTGTTCGGTCATCCATGCCGAGAGACGACCAGCACCAATGACAATTTCAATAGTCTGGAAGAGCGTAGGGCCCTCATACACGATCAAGCTCATAATAACCTCCTATTAGCGAGAAACCGAATGAAGACGAGGTATGACCTAAAGGCTCGCTTGACTGGTTATCAGGAGGGCGATTTGGTGTGGCTGTACAACCGACAGCGAAGTAAGGGCAGCTGCCCTAAGCTTCAAGCGGCATTGGAAGGCCCATATGAAGTGCTGAAATGGATAAATTAAGTGGTCTATCGCATCTGGAGGGGAAAGAGCAGACGAGTGAACGTTGTACATTTGAAACGATTGAGAGAATATGCCGGATGTGTTACCTGTTCGGGACGAACCGTTTTTAAGGATAGTGTGTTAAGTGTTACTAATGTGGGAGGCAAGGGCGACACGCACACCTGGTGCCTGGATGACCCGCACTGCCACTGATGTCACACATGCATACCTTCAGGGATCATAGCGGCCCGGCTTCACAACACCCTGAACTCGCGATATCCTTATTTATCCTTTGGTGGCCTGAGAGTTCGCGTGGAGTGGCGTGAATAAGCGTCGTTATTCTGGATGCTTCGAGCATCGGGTCGGTCCGGGTTGGCGCGACACGTCGCAACCACTCCTGTCGGTTCCAGAAAGACTGCCAGGGGTATAAAAGCGGTGACGCTGACCTCCGCGGGAGTTCCGAGAGTCCGTGCAGGCGAGATGAGTGAAGTTCAAATTCCGTCGAGGAGAACGAGAGACTTCCTTTCCGAGCGGCGAAACGTTGAGCGACGGAACAGTGTGTGTGCGACTTATTGGCGCGAGGCTGCGTGTGTGGACAGGCGCGCGGTAGGAGGCGAACCACTGTTGAGCCTGGCTCTAGTGAGGATCGTGAATTGTAGACGTTGACAGATATATAGTGATTTGTGAGCAAATATTTAATTGCCAGTGATTTGTGAACAGACATTTAGTGTGGTGATTTAAATAGTGATGTAAATATTAGTACCAAAAAAAGTGTTTAGAATCAATTGGGCTTACATTTCGACCCCGTTTTCACCACTCGTGACAATTTATTTTTACCCTGGATAGGAATTTAAGTTGGTGGTAGGATGAAAATTTTTCAACTGTAATATAATTAATAAGTGTAAGTACTTTAGAAATGGTTTTAAATTGTTTCAAAATGCATTAAGACTGAGGTTCGACCCCTATCTTGTAGAAGCTATAACTTTTTTTTCTTTTTACTTTTTACACGTGCTTCCTCTTCCAATGGAATACATATTTACATATTTAAGGTTTTCCAATTGGAACCATTATTTAAATATAATTTTTTTAATACTCATCAGCGAGAGTTAAGTTATCTAATGCAAAGCAAATTGATACAAGTAGTTCTGCTTATCAACAACAGATTTCGACACATTTTGCTTGCAGGTAAATATTATTTATTTTATGTGGGATGCGGTATGCTCACTAACGATCGCAAAAGAAGGAAGCCTTCGCTAGACAACAAGGAGAAGGAAGTTCGTCCTTCGTGATAGTGTTTCTCATCCGTCTTATCAGATATTTTTGGACTGAAGACTTGCTTTGAAATGCAGAATTTTTAATTTTTTAAAAATATGTATTTATAAATAGTGTGATGTTCCACCACCCGGGACTATTCGTGGAGCTGTGTTTAGACGTCCAGTCAAACTTATAGACAAAAGGGTTTTTGTGCTTTTACAAAAGATTCATTTGGAAGCCAGTTACGAAGAAAAAGTTTGTAAAACTATAAGAAAAAAATTGCAAATTTTTGTATATTTATAACGCATTTTCTGAAACAATACTGAATATTTCTTGTCTTGAATACAAAAATTGTTGCAAAATTAATATTTTGTAGAATATTTTAAACAAGCTAATGTTTTGAACCATCGAAAAGATAATCGGATGTTTAAAAATTAGATATTATTTTTTTCATTATGCTTATTAATGTGAGTTGTTCATACCGGAAAGCTATTCAAGGAACTTTTTACAGATAAATTTAACTAACTAATGTACTGGGTTAACACAGTTCATGGACAAATATTAGAACCCAGTATTAATACGAACTTTTTTTTTTGGTAGGGATACAATAAATTGTGTTCATGTATATGAACATATTTACAAATATCTGTAATTTTGCATTATTAATTCAGTTCCATTAACCAAAAACAATTTCAGTGCAATTGAGAAACATAATTTACACAGGTCGGTAAAGTCCAGAGTGATAAACTGTGGCAATTCATATTGAACATTTAAGGAAATCCGTGTGTACATTTACTAGGTGTGAAGAATATGAGCCAAGGCCTTAAACTGTGGCGGAGTCGAGTACACAGCAAGCTATTCAGCACAGACACGTGATTTTCAGTGTTAGTTTTGCAGATTGAGCTTGTCGACATCCAAACTGTAATCACATTTTTGTAAATGGAACAGATATGTTGCGGTAAAATTAAGGAATCTTGTAAATTAGTACATTTACGTGAAAACAACTGCATCACTACAAACAATTGTTTACAAAAATACCTGCAATAGTTAAAAGTTATTTGTAAACTGTTAGCAAAACAGCTTTCCAGTATTAAATACTCACATCAATAAGTAGATTTAAACAAAATTAAGTCAAATTTTTGAATGTTCGATTACATTTTCCATGGTTGAAATAATTATGCTCGAATAAAAGATCAATCAAAATATATAATTAGGTGCCAAATATATTTCTTGTAATATTACAAACTATTTCATAGCAACTGGTTTCCAAAGGAATCATTTGTAAAATACTGAATTTTTTAACGTGACAACGTCTAATAAATTGATGAACGCCGGCTGCACGCACGAAAAAGGATGACTCATTGTCCTGTTACGCTCATTGTCCCGTTACGGTCATTATACGCTTGCGCCGCATCTATCTCTTTTCCACTCGATTGGAACAACCATCAATTTGACTTTATCGAGGCACATTAAACTTGAAACACTCCCATTCGTTTCCTACTTTTCCTATCATCGTCCTATCCTTAACAGAATAACACAGATTGGAAGAAGTTAAATAGCAAACATGTATAAAAGTTATAGTTAAAATAATCTGTTCGTTAAAGTTATAAGCATATTTGAATTAATGAGTGCAAATAAAAGTAAATTTTTCAATTAAATTGTAGATTTCCTTTCACTCCTTTGTACCCATACAAAATAATGATAATTCAAAAAAAATGATTCAATTTTATTCATAAAAGTATGCAATAATTTCATCAGTGTTTTGTTATAACGTTGTCACGTTAAACTATCGTCCGTAAACCGACTTTACAGAAAAACCTTTTTTGTGTATGATTTCGAAACAACTCGGTATTCTCCAAGGACGTTTTGACGTTAGGTGCACAGAAGCGATTAGGAGTTGCTGACGGGCTGACGACATCGCTAATTATAGTGGAAGGCGTTACGAAAACAGGAAAATACCATTATACATACACCGTGCAATTTTCCATCAAATGAATACGGCAGCAGTTTCTCAAGCGATAATAGTGCAATTTTACACCTACACTTGATGGTGAATTTATTCTCTTGTGCTTCGGTAAATAATCCATTATGAGTGTAAAACTGCCATTAAAAAATTCTTTGCAAACATTCCACAGCTGTTGGTTTATTTTAATTTCGTGCTATAAATATAAGTGCTTATACACATACCACATCTTACAGATAATGGAAATACATAATTTTGTAATTTTTATGAAAAATATTTACAGGTAAATTTTACTTATTTTTCAAAAAATTTCCCTTTATTTATTACTAAATTACATAAATTTTACATTTGTAATTTTATTACAATTCATGATCAAGTAAAGTAATGTTAATAATCCGAATGAACTAAGAATACCAACCCCACGACCCGTTGGCTTGAAATCTAGCGTATTGACCTCTATTCCATCGGATGCCAATTGATAAAGTACAGAATGTCATGGGACCTGCACTTTCTAACAACTCGTTGACCTAATGACGAATATTCAAAATTATTTTTGGACTTAACGCCGTTTTTGGTTACACTGTAGTTATGTCACGTTTAAACCTCAATAACAGACAAAAAACGTGACAACGTTTTATCAAAACATTGATGAAATGATTGCATACTTTTATGAATAAAATTGAATAATTTTTATTTTAACAATAAAAGAATAAAAAATTGAAATTATACTAGTAATCAGAATTTAAAATGCAAGAATAATTAACCTTTATTGCCCAAATTTTTATTGTAATAAGCAATGAAAACCACATTAACTTTTAAATTCTCTTTATAACCAGTCGACGAAACAGTTCACGTGTAGATGTAAGTTGTGTGCTGCCGCTGTCTTTCTTCTCGGACGCATAGGCCAATCGAGTGGAAGAGAGATAGATGCGGCGCAAGCGTACAATGAGCGTAACGGGACACAGCGTAACGGAACAATGTGCATAACGGGACACTTTTTTCGTGCGTGCAGCCGGCGTTTATCGATTTATTAGACGTTGTCACGTCAAAAAGATTAACACGCCAACAAGTGTTATTTCTTTCGTATGGTACAAGTGAAAATATATGAAGTAATATCACAGGGAAATAAAACCGAGTTTAATGATTTATAGGTCTTTTCTTATCATTAAAGCCAATTTATTCTATCTATACAAGACAAATATTCACCACCTTCTGGTCTGTTGGTAGCATCAAAATAGACATAAGCATTTGATGGACAGATTTTGAATCACTCGGCTTGTAAACGGACGGACTGGTGACAGACGGACGCAACGGATAATTGAGAGTCTACCTTAACTTGTATCTCCAGCAGTGCATTGAACGTCATGTAGGCCCTGTCATTCTATACTCCTTATCAGTAAAGCAGAGAATTGAGGGATTTATATTTCGACCAAATTCGTTGTAAAAATGTTAGATTTTTTCTATGAATGTGGTACACTTATCATTGATATTGTGAGTCAATTTAAATTATCATTTACTGAATTATATGTATTAAATTTATGGCCTAATAGTATATACGGTACAAAACTTACAAAACGTTATTAGCGGTGGCCCAGTGGTGAATATATATATATATATATAATTATATATATATATATACATATATAATCATTTTAAGTTTTAATTCTTTCTCGTGCTCTGAAAGTTTCAAATGTGTACCTTATATTTTGTTTCTGTCTTATTATTACAATGCTATTAAAATTAAAAAAAAAAATACGAAAGAAATGTTGGAAGCAAATTATTCTTATGCGTTGCATTGTGCGGTATTAGACATTGACTTACGTTATTTATTTAACTGTTAATTAAGGTTTTCAGCTAAAATAAACAATTACTTTCCACTTTGCAGTATACCTGATACATTTACAATATTAAAAATTAAGATCTAGTAAGAAATATAGAGTTATTTAAAATTTCTAAATAACTGCTCAATATAACTGTTTATGAAATTATTTCTACATTTTAAATGAGAAGTAGGTGTTAAAAGTGTTTTTGTTTCACTTCTGTTATTTTCTTCCCTTGGGATTGGATGTTAATCAGTTTTCACCCCTTGTGATCACGTAACCTTGTCTCTGCCTGGCATTTTTAAAAAGCCCTGCCTACCATGGCACACATGATTAGAGATTCTAGAAAGCACTCAAAGGACTTGCATTACACCATTATCTTCATTTCTTCACCATTGAGTGTTATGTTTACCACATGTATTTCGCAGTTGCCCTATACACGACGAGAAGACTGCGCGCCAGTCCAGAGGAGACACCGCGCTAGAAGCACCAGCGAGCGTCGCGCTTATCATCCCGCCTCACTAACACAAATACACACCTGACTAATGGTGTTGATGTCTACGAGTATACAAAATATTTCAGTCATGCCTCCCCTAACAATAATTAAATAAAATTCTAATACTTATTCTGGTAAATATTATGTACAAAATTACTATTTGAAACAAACTTATCTAAACTAGTTTAACTGCGCTGTAATACAACAAAAGCAATGATTAAATTCTTGACATACTTATAAAGAACACCGTGTGCGTAATCTTCTGGAATTTTGTAGTAGGTATTAACTAACAATATAACATATTTATTAAACTGGCCGTATTACTGAATAATTACTATTGACGCTGAACGACGCTGGAACTAGGAATTTGCAGTAATATTATTACCAGAACATGTAGTAAACTAACATTTGAAATGCAGGTCAATTGGACGACGAAGAAAAAAACTGTTTAACTACCTGAAGAATTTAATTTGGTGTAAAATATTAATTATAAACCTTGAATAAATTGCAAAATCGTGGAATGTATATTACGGCATTCCAGTCAATTTGTGGTGCGGATAAAATATTGGAATCATATCTGGCCGAATTTGAAGCGAACTTATACTTAAAGCTAATATACTTTTCAGAACTTAAAAAAATCCGAGTTGTTGATCGCTGTATATCTAAGTTGATACTCAGAATGAATAAATATTAGGAACTTTTACACAATTTCTTACGAAAATTCGTTATCAACATTGCTTTTATATTCATATAAACAGTAAATATGTAAAAAATTTAAATCTAACGTGACGTAAACACATCAGGCTTCTGTAACGAGCGAAGAACACCACATAAAGTGAAGTCCAGCTTACTTATGAAATAATTGTTACTACTCGGCATTGTGTTTAACATCGATTTGAGCATATGTTGAAGTCGACATTCGCAGGCATAGATCGATGTTATTACATTTATTGTAGTTTCTTGCGAGAGTAATCAAATATTTATTTTGGCGATTACATACTAGATTCTACAAGTAAATATATTCTTGTTATAAGACATAAAAGCCCGAAGAAGATATGATCTTTATCTTGCGATGCCAAATATCCCGCTAAATAAATTAAAAATAATATTGTACGAATAACAAATTCAAAACCTAAAGCTACTGAGATATCATCTCCCTTAAACGCGCTATGTTTGCAAAAAAAAGCGTTTTGCATAAATCGTGTTGACTTCAAATTAATGTAACTTTTATCCTTCTATCAGTTAAAAATAATGTTGTATTAAAATTATGTTCACGTTTATTTCGTTAGTGTCTACAAACTAAACCTTTTTTAGTTATGCGTAGAATGTTTTTTCAGTATTACATTATAGAATGCTATTTATGGTTTACCTAAATTCCAACGGGCAGATAAAAAATAAAGCTAAATTTTGTTTTAACAATCTCTAGTAAAAAAAACCAATTGATATCAAAATAAATGTAGAGTACCAGACCCTTCGATACTCTACAAGATAGCTTAAGCACACTCACACTTAAAGACACAAACACACTAAAAAATACACACAAACCTACCCAAAATCAAAAAATTGCACACTTCTGCACTCAAACATAACTACGCACAAAAAGGGTAATCACCCGCTAGTAGCTAATGCAGAGACACGCAAGCTCTGAATTTTTTAACGTGACAACGTGTAATAAATCAATGAACGCCGGCTGCACGCACGAAAAAGTGTCCCGTAACG